>NC_136006.1:12272678-12320178 GCF_048128805.1 Centroberyx gerrardi | reverse complement strand
CTGTGTGGAACAACTGTGAACTACAATGATGTGTGTGGCTATGCACACATGCCCCGTAAGTGTATGGGTGTGCGTGTGTGTGTGTGTGTGTGTGTGTGTGTCATTCTGCGGTCACTGACGGTGTACAGGTCAGTAGACGGCTATCGCAGTGTGTGTGTGTATGGTCGACATTAGCAGGTTGCACCCTTACCATATGTGTACCATTACTGCCTCATTATCCACATCTCTCTCTCTCTCTCATTCACACACACACACACACACACACACACACATACATACATACACAGACACGTGTTTTGCACCCTTAGACATACTCACTTTCTGAAAACACACACCCCACACCTTCTCTACGCACACACACACACACACACACACACACACACACACACATACATACATACACAGACACGTGTTTTGCACCCTTAGACATACTCACTTTCTGAAAACACACACCCCACACTTTCTCTACGCACACACACACACACACACACACACACTGTACATATACACAATCTGTCTATCTTGCACCTTTAGACATACTCATTTTCTCAAACACACATTCTGGCTGACACACACACACACACAAGCCACCATGCATGTTTTGCTGCTGCATGACAAACTCGTCTTTCAGGAACTGATATTTCTATATGACTATGATTTTGAAACCAAGTGAGTTTTAAGGGACATGAAACTTGCCTAGCGTGTAAACTTTGATTTTCAGATTTGAAAAAAAAAAAAAAAAAAAAAGACCGAATTCTGCATTCCAAGTGTTTCTGTTGACAGAAGCGACATTCAGTTGTTCTGAACATGGCCTCGACCCAATTAGGTTATCCAATCACACTGTCCCATTTTTCCTTATTATTTGTCTTATTGGATTATAAGAGCCAATCGGAATTGTTGTCCGGGTTCCTGGCAAGGCTGTCACTTCCTTGTTAGAGTGATAATTGGATGATTAGTAATTTACAAAGCAGATGTTTTTCTCTCTGTCTCTCGCACGCTCTCCTTCTCTCTGTCTTTGTCTCTATTCATTTCAGTTGCGTTTCCTATGCTTTTCTCTCCATTCCTTTCCTGCCTCCCTCTCTCTTTCAGTCCCTCCTCCTTTCTTTCTCTTTCTCCCTGAACTTGGGGTAAAAAGGACATTGTTGAATATCGTTTCACTCCGCTGAGGAGGGAGATGGAATGTCTCTCTCTCTCTCCCTCCATCTCTCTCTTGAGAAGACCTCCCAACCAGACCCAGGATTTTCCCAGACCACTTCACCACTGCTACACAATCCGCCCCATTGTCCAGTAGTTTGTCTGTGTGTCTCTGGACTCATCAAGACCCTGCTTGTTTGTTAGCCATCCAGGGGGTCCCAAGAAAGACCCTGCCTCTCTCTCTCTCTCTCTCTCTCTCTCTCTCTCTCTCTCTCTCTCTCTCTCTCTCTCTCTCTCAACCCCATCTTGTTCCTAGCTTCTAGTGTTTCTGATGTGTTCACCCGTTGCTACTTGAAAGAGTTCTGGACGCAGCTTTGATCTCGAGCACCGTCTCCAGAACTAGAGGTTACAACCCATAATGGGTAACAGAACCGGCGGGTTCCTACATGACATGTGGGTGTAATATGCTTTCATAAGCCTGGATCCCAGGGTGAGGGCGGAAATCTTTTTTTTCTTTTGGGTCCCAGGCGAAGAATGTTTAACAAGTTTTGAAGTACCTCAGCGTTGAACCGGTGTCAAGCGATACCCGGCTCATGCGGAGTGAAGGATGTCCGTTACAAATTATGAAATTCACACACACATAAATCTCGAATCCTTAAATGTTAATAGCAGCAGGACAAAGCCCGGGTGTTGAAGGTTATCTCCAATGTGTAGAATTTGAAACGGAAACTTAGGGTTAGCAACTTATAATTCACCTTTTGATTAGGTATTTTTATTTGTACTTATCTGAGAATATGTATCACAGCTGCTGTTTATATTTCAGATTTGTCTTATTTTCAAGGTAAAAAATGGTGTGCCTACTCTACTGTAGTTAACCATTCTCCAATTTATATGACAGGTGTCCACCAGTTACCATTTGCAGCTTGTTGTGTTTGTCATGGTTTGATAATGAGTCATGAAGACATGACTCATTATCAGTTAGTGTACCTCTGTCTGAGGAACAAGGAAATGCAGCATGCTTTATGCATTTCCAATGGTTGCAGCGGAGTAAGGTGAACATCTGGACTAATGACTAAAGCCTAATGACTGTCTGCAGTTCCTGTTTCCTGCTACAAGCATTTATACACAAATTATCAAACTATTTCATAGTTGAAATAAATGTGTCTGTGTGTGTGTGTATGTGTGTGTGGGTGTGCAAGCAATGCTCTGTTACCCCATTACATGAACTATGACCAGAGTTATGTAGTTTGGGATTTTTCATTAGTTTTTAGTTTTTACATTTTTATTTCAGTTTAGTTTTAGTTAGTTTTCAGTGTGGCTTTGGTAGTAGTTTGTATGTTTGTATGTATGTTTTTTCTTTCTTCGCTCAAAATTCATATATTATTTTTTTACCCTTATTTTTTTTACCCTTCACATTAATGAAAAGACGGAAACTAAAAATATTTAACGTATGTTTTTTATTTGATTTTAGTTTATGAGCAGACAAGATAGTTTTAGTTCAGTTTTAGTTTTTTCATGATGTCTCATTTTTATTTTTATTTCAGTTTGTGACAAAACACCTAGATTTCATCTTAGTTTTAGTTAAGATAGTAGCCTTGGATATGACATGTAGGATTGTGTGTGTGTGTGTGTGCAGCCTGATCTCTTATGTAATTCACAGTTATAGTTATGAAAAGTAATGTTCCCTAATTCTGTACAATTTTAGTTGCCTAACCTTAACCCTAACATTAACCAAAGTTGTTTTAGTGCAGTGATGGGTTATGCGGCTGGCCATGTGAAGCAGTAATATGAATCATAACATCACACAAACTTTGTTTGAGAACACATTAGTGTGTGAGTGTGTGTGTGTTCGCTCAAGCATGTGTGTGGTGTTCTGTTTCCTTCCTACTTTGACATGCACTATTATGAGATTATTATGTGTGAGTGTGCTTGTGTGTGTGTGCAGGTGTTTTTGCCATGTCCTATTTCCTGATTACAACTACCATTACAAAACTCCTCTTCATGTATCAAATTAGTGGCTATTGAGGGATTGTAATTTTGTCAGCAATTTGTATGCTGTGATCACGCACCGAGCAAAATGGGCCCAGCTTGAAACTATTACATCTTTCTGAGGGGCACCTTATGGGCTCAAGATGTGAAATAATGGAGGTTATTTAAATAGGATATGGAATTATCAATAATGGATCCCATGGTGTTTCAGGAATTCACCCAGACGCTGTATACTACATATCAATGGTTATGTAATGACACTGCTATTACTAAATGTCACCTCAAGTCTGATTAATATCACTCTATACAGGGAGACATGGCCCATCCAGGTGCTTGCGGGATGCAGCCAATTCGCTTTCAATGCTATCAATCTGTCTTTATGGCTGAATATCTAAAAGTTGATATGGCTAACATCTTGGTTTGCGTCGTTTAACATGGTTTATGACTCTGTTTGATGTTAACATTTTCCATGGTAGTTTCTAGTGGAGCTCTCCCAGCAAGATTATCATTTCCTTCTTGAACTGCATTTACTTCTCAGCTTGTGAATATCTGTTTATTACATAGTTTGTCTTTTTCCGTGTTAGTTTCTAGAGGAATTCTGCCGACTGAATTATCATTTCGTCTGATTTATCAGCTGGAGAATATAGTTGATCACATATAGTTTGACAATTCGAAGATGATTTATACAGCATCTCTGCCATATTATTTAGTGTACAGCTGAGAATGACAGGAAAGATGAGAGAGAGAAAGAGAGAGAAAGAGCGACGATGACATGAACAAAGGTTTTACCACTCTGATTGGAAATTTCTAGAGGAGCTGCCTTGACTAAATTACCAGTCCCTTTGATTTCTGGCTATAGTTTATCGCTCAGTTTCCAAATGGCATGGCCATATTATTATGGGATGCGAAACACCACTCCAAATCCCCATTGTTCTGCCCTCTCTATGTTACCGAGGCAACAGTCTCCTACCATCTGGAAGGCCCTCATCCCTCAGTCCCTCTCTCGCTTTTCTTCTAATGGCTTTCTCCCCTTCCCTCCTCTATCGTTCACCCATCTTATTCTCCCTCTCTCTTTCATTTCTCTCTTTCTGGCTCTTCCTTTCTCTTCTCTCAGATCTTTCTCTCTTTTACTACCCCTCTCTTTTTCCTCTTTGCAATTTCCCCTTTTCCCCGCTCCCCCATCTCATTCACTCTACTGTTTCCCCTCTCTCACAGTCTCTCCTAAAGCTCTCTTTTTACTCTTTTACTATTTACTTCCAGTTCTTACCACACTTTACTCTCTTGCCATCTCACTCTTTCATTTGCTCTCTACTGTCTTCCTGTCTTCCCCTGGCCGTCGCATCTCATTCCCCGTCTGTCCGTCTGTCTGTCTCTGTCTGTTTCTCTCTCTCACACTTCAGCTCTCTCTGTACTCTGCCACCCACAGTAATACACACCCACTCACCCACCCACACGCACACACACACACACACACACACACACACACACACACACACACAGACACACATACACAGACACACACAGGGGAATGTAATCATGTTAGTTTCCTGGACTGGTCAATTTGTAATTCATGATATCCATGTGGATTAATCATATTTGACAGAACTTTATTGACAAAGACAGATAGGAGCCCCTGAATGGTGTTTAGTTTCATTCAAACGTGAACTGTATGAACAAGCATGTGTGTGTGTGTGTGTGTGTGTGTGTGTGTGTGTGTGTGTGTGTGTGTGTGTGTGTGTGTGTGTGTGTGTGAGTGTGTGTGTGTGTGTGTGTGTGTGTGTGTGTGTGTGTGTATGTGTTGTGTTCCTCTAAAGTAGGGCCCATTATTCTCAGCAGATGCTGACCTTCAGCATGCCAGTTCTCTCGAGGGCAACACTTGTTTCTGTGCCTTTTTCTTCTTTTCCTCTTCTCCTTTCTTCTCCCTTCCCTCTTCTCTTTTTCTTTCTTCTCCCTCCCTTCTCATTTTCTGCTCCTTTCTTCCTCCTCCTCCTCCCCTACTTTTTCTCCTCTTTTTTTCTTCACAGCTTCATGAGACGTGTCCCTCTGGGAGATTCAATCCCTCTCCTCCTTTTACTCCCTTCTCTCATCCCCCAAGACTCTGTCTCTCCTCTTTCCATTTCTTCCTTTACCTCCACCTCAACCTCATCTTCCTCCTCCTCCTCCTCTTCCTCCTCAACCTTCTTCTCCTTATCGTTCTCCTCTTTCTCTTTTACCTGGCCATCAGAGCCTTTTCTACTTCCTTTCAGCTTCATGGCTTTCTTGGCTAAAACCGCTTTTTTTAAACCCTTCTCTCATCTTCCTCATTCTCCTCCTCTCTTCCTCCTCTGCACCTTGGATTTCAGAGGCAATCCCTCTCTCTCTTCCTCCTTCTATTTCCTCTCCTCATCCTTGTCCTCCTCTCCCTCCTCCTCCTCCTCCTCTTCGTCCTCCACCTCCTCCTCCTCCTCTCCTCTCGGGCTCAGCCCTCTGGGGGTTACACCTCTTTGTCTTCTGTTTACTCCAACTTCTTATCCTCTTTACATTCCTCTCTCTCTCCCTCTCTGTCCTTTGCTCTGTGGTTGTTTGATAGGAATACAGATGAAGATTATATCCTATAGCATTCTGTTCTTTGCCTGTAAACCCCTTGTTGGTCATCCGTCTTGACACAAATTTGACCCCGGTGTGGAGTTCTGGGTAATTACATATTTGGCACGTAAAAACAAAATCAGCAGTCAGGTCGAGGAACAAGGGGTTGCATCTTCAACCTGGTTGCTAATACAATCCTCAATCAAATAGCCTCCGATCTTAATTTTCCACATGCTCTTAACCCCTTGTGAATACCTTTCCTACCAAAGGCTCTTTGACTCTGATGTGCTTGGTATTCAGCATTCTCTTTCATATAGCTGCCGCCTTGTTTCCTAGCTTACTAAACCACAGCTCATTCAAAATGAGGTGTGACGAGGAGGGATTTGCTTTATCATTTCCCCAAATCTATTTTGTTCAAAGGTATGACCAATTGGTACATGATTTGAATACAAACAGTGACAGTTGGTGTACTCATCATGGGGAGTGATACAGACATAAACAAGCAGAGATTGCTCGATTCAAAAAGGGGCTCGCTCCAGTCTGAACAAAGTCAAGCCTGAGTTTTCTTTACTTTACTTTACGCATTACTGGCTAAGAGTAAGTCTCCGGACTGTAAAAGACTCAACTTGATGCCACCCTTCCCTGCTAGAGCTTGATACAAATCCTTGATAGAAACTGTCTAGTTTGGCCAGGCTGTACTACATGTGCCAAGTTTCTACTGCTTCTCTACTGTTTTCTTTATTTATTTGACAAATTTGAAAGCCCAGGATTTTCTCATGTTATCTTTTACATTTCTTTTTCTTCATCTGTATGCATGCGGAGTTTTAGGAGTGAGCATGTAACACTTCCCTCTATAAAATGCCCATGGCTAGAACCACAACACTCTGAAAATCAGCCGGTATTAAACCCCACATTAGCCACATCCATTAAACTGGATTGTGGAGTTAACATGCAAACTGTTAACACACTAACACTGCAAACTGCAATAGCAGAACGATCAATGGCCCTGCTCCCTACCAAATGGTCGTTAACTTTACCAAATGGTATTGAACGTTCATGTTATGTCTATGTATTTGGTATGCTCCTAATCCTGGTTGGTAATACCCTTGCTTAGCCTTTGACCCCCTCTTTAAGTGTTTGGTGGGAACTGACGGAGTGTCATGTGACTTCTAGGGGGTCGGGAGTCAAGAGAGGTTGAGGGGTCTCTAATAGACACACACACACACACACATGCACAAACTGCATTGACAGCTGAACCAACAGCACCCTGTCTCTGACACATACACACACACACACACACACACACACACACACACACACTCTACTTAACCACTTTACCATAAGTAGGAAAACAGCTTAGTGTCTTAGCGGGCTTCTTTACCTCCTAATAAAACAGTAAACCTCTCTCTGCTGCCTTAGGCTTCACTCTTAAAGGCTCAGCTCTGTTCCGTTAAGAGTTTATTTTTGTTTTTTTTCCCACTTTTCTCACAGTTCCACATGCCATATAATGTACATTACAGTCTAGAGGAGCTTAGTTTGGTTTAGTTTGGTCAAACATCTACATCTGCCAATCACCCTGACTTCCCTGTTTGGTCTTCCCTGGTTGATATAATATAATTTGCTTGGGAATCTTTCATGACTTCAAATTTATAATGTATTATTTTAATTGTATATGTTTCTTGCACATGCACTTTTTTTATGTGCCGCCACCATGGTACATGGTATACAGGACATCATGTCGCCGTGGTGTGTGTGTGTGCGTGTGTGTGTGTGTGTGTGTGTGTGTGTGTGTGTGTGTGTGTGTGTATGTGTGTATGTGTGTGTGTGTGTAGACAGATTCTTGTGAACACAATAACTCAAAAACAATACACCATAGAAACTTTCATGCCCCTATCGAGAAGATGATCTGATTTTGATGATGTGATTACATTTTGGAGCACCTTGCTGCATGAATCTGCATATTAATGAGGAAAAACTAATTTTCATGAAACTACTATAACTCCTTAATGCTTCAAGAGTTCCCATTAACATGTATTATATGAAGACAAGTATGTTGACATAGAAATATTTGCTAATTAATGCATTAATTAGCTTAATTAACAACCGAATTAGCATATGTGGTTATATTTAATATATCATGGTGATTACGGCAGGACATTAGGCAGCTCAAGTACCTCTCGTACTCTTTATTTCATCCAACATGCAGTTGCTAATTAGTTTTGACAATTAGATGAGGACACGTAGGCCAGGACACTTTGCACTGTTGCCTCTTCCCATCAGACATGGGTCAAATTTTCTTTCCAAATAATTGTTAGGGCTTGCAGAAGAACTGCACAAAGAGCGCATCAGGATATCATCCAACTTCACAGGTGCTCACGGTTTCGGAGAAACTGTCTGAAATATAAAATATACTAGTGCAGACTATGAATCCAGATCCAGGCACAACTGTGAGTAACATTTAAAAGGCCTTTATTTCTGAGGGCTAAGAAGATAAAAACACACACCTACGCGTTTCAGCTTATGCTTTCCTCAGGGTGTTCAAACAACAATGAATCCAGACGAAGAAAAAGACACGGGGCATGGTGTTATCAGGACCTGTGTAGGTGTCAATATGGAAAATACTACTGTTTCACAGAAGGTGTCCAGACAAGTGGTCTGGGGAATTGTTACAGCTTGTTTTTACTTTTTTGAAGTATCAGATGGTTGGGGTTTGCCACATAGGACAATGCAATGAGTGCCAGAGTGTAGGCAATCACAGGAAAGCATTTAAAAGTCAGTTTCACATACTTATACACTATGAATACACTAGGAATTGTCTTGATGCACTAAACTCCACCCATTGGGTACGCCAAGCAGTTTAAAACAAACACTAACAATCATTTACAAACATCCAAAATGAGACCCAGGTCTGATCTTCATCCCTGATAACAGAGGGCTGTCTCCCTGTACAAAAAGCCATTTCCTTGTATGTTCTTTGTCTTCCTTTGATAGAAGATGAAATGTTTCTCTGCCCTTCATTATTTCTCACTTAAGCTCTTATTGCCTTGTTGTTTGGGCTGCGATGCCTCTGTGATTAAAGCTTCATAATGAAGTATCACATTAGGAAGATGAAACTAAGTTAAACTCAGTTTAACTCCAGGGACAATATATCACAGCAGCTCCATTCTCACTGTCGCTCACAAAACGACATTACGACAGCAGTTGTGGAACAATTTGAAGTATTAATCAGTTTTATCGCCAGAATGTCAAAATACCTTGACGCTCATCAACGAAGGCACAATACTCTGACGCTGTTGAATGCAATTTGAATATATGAAGCACTTTCCTAACCACAAACCAGAAATCGGTTTCAAAATGATTATCAACACAAAATGAAGACACAGCCCTATAAAGACTCATAAAGCAATAACTGAGTTGAAGCTACAATAGTTTAATACTCGCTCTCTCTCCTGCTTTTTCTTTCCTTTCTCTCTCCCGCTGTTCATCTTTCTCCCACATATCACCCTTTACCTCCCTCTCTCTCTCTTTTTCTCACCTTCTGTAACTCTCCCCCTCTCCTCTAAAACTCTCTGTTCTCGTTTTCGAGGCGGTGTTGTTTGTGTTTGTGCTTTATTGTTTGGTTTTATTGAGACAATCCATCTGCGCCGCGGCTGTCATTGGCTCTCAGGAGTTTTTTAATGTGTCGTGTCACAACGCTACGCCTTGTCTCTCTTTTTTAAAGTTATTTGTGTCTCTCTCCAAGACAGACTAGGAAGATCGATGACCGAGCAAGGGTGTGTGTGTCTGTGTGTGTGTGTGTGTGTGTGTGTGTGTTTTTCCAGTTGTATAACAGCTGTATCCAGCCGCTTAAGAAAGGGCAAGAGTTTGTGAAAGAGTGTGTGTGTGCTTGTGTGTGTGTGTGTGTGTGTGTGTGTGTGTATGAGAGTGAGAGAGTGAGAGAGAGAGAGAGAGAGAGAGAGGGAGCGAGGCAGGTGCAGAGGACATATAACAACTCCTTGTTTCCTCCGAAATCCATCAGACATCTCTTAAATGCCAGAGAATTAGAAAGGCTCACATTACTCTCAATTACTGTCAAACCTAGGGAGAAATCTATCCAAAAATGCTTTCAAATATCTGACCTACTCTAAGTGCACTTGATGTATCTGCACAGCTAACATTATGGAGCAATACATTCTTGAGCAGGTATTACATAGTTGAATATCATTTCCAGTGTGGAACGAATCGAGCCCTCCTCAGCTTTTTTTTTTTTTTCCTTCTACTTGGAAGGTACTCAACTCCTCTTTCGTTTTGGTTTGATTATTCTCTCAATTATGTTAAACTGGTTGTTTTACGCGCCAGAAAGCTGTCCCATTCATTACACGTGTTCTCTTTCTCTCTCACTCACTCACACACACACACACACACACACACACACACACAGGCCACCAGCTTCTTCATTTGGTCTTTACTCATCTCCAGCTGTGTGCCAATTTACCTCCTCCAGACTATGTAGGGTTTGGGAGGGGGTGATTAGGCGCTAGCACTGGATTTAAGCTAAGGTTTGCAGTGTGTGTGTGTGTGTGTGTGTGTTCTATTTTGTGTGTGTGTGCACTGAAATGACCGTGTGTCTGTGTGTGCGTACCTCTGTATCAGCATTTGTGCTTGTGTTTATCAGTGTGTGTTCATCTGTCCATGTGTGTGTATCTGCGTGTGAGTGTGTGTGTGTGCGTGTGCGTGTGAGTGTGTGTGTGTGCGTGTGCGTGTGAGTGTGTGTGTGCACGCACCAGTAATGGTTTCCATCCTCATTCCCCCATAATCCCCAGCTGCTGTGCAGTGCTGACTGGGTTCCTGGAGGGAGCATTCCAAAACTCGCCACCGGATTTACAGCGGATTCCCTGAAGATTCCCACTGGATTTCCACTCCATTCCCAATACATTTCCAAGCAACTCCCAATAGATTCCCAATCAGTTCCCAGCAGATTCCCATTTCCCATCTGCACTAGGTTCTTAGCAGTTCCCTTGATTACACTCCAACTAGCTTCATCTTGCTAGATTCTCAGTTAATTCCTCCCAGAGCTCCACAGGAGTGACAGTATATTCCAAATACTATTAGATTGTCAATAGGCAGGAACAGAGCTTTTGATGCATCATACCTCTTTGCTTTTCCTCCCCTCTCCTTCTTCCCCTCTCTCTCTCTGTCTCTTTTGCCTTCTTCACCTCCCCACCACCTCTCCGCTGCTCTTATCTCTGCTCTGGTGACACTATCAAGGCCAGCAGCCAAATGCTGAGTGACAGATTGACAGACCGATAGGAGCGCAGACAAAACAGCCCAGAGAAGGATAGTGAGTCTTACAGATAGGTAATAAAACCTATGAAAAAAGAGAGGAGAGAGGCGGTCGGACACGTGGACAGACAGGCCGGTTGGCAGACTGACACGTAGGCAGGCTTTCAGGCTTTCAGGCTTTCAGGCTTTCGGGGCATGACAGAGAGACAAACAGGTTTTGGAAGACAGACAAGAAGACAGACATTTGTTGCTTACAATAAGTATAGAAGAATAAGTTAAAAACCAGAAGACGACAGACAGACACGGAGAAAGGCAGTAGGCGCACACACACACACACATTCTCACACACACACACACACACACACACACACACACACACACACACAGCGGATATGGAGCCGGGAGGGGCAGAAGCAGATATCCCAAACATGATGGGCATGTAGTTAGTTAGACACTTTCCACTGCTGACCACCCAAATTGACACACACAGGCGTCTGCATGGAGACCACCAGCACTGTGTGTGTATATGTGTCTCTGCCTGTCTGTGTGTGTGTGTGTGTGTGTGTGTGTGTGTGTGTGTGCGTGTGTGTGCAAGCGTCCATATACATAACCATACACATATGTGTGAGTCTGTCCACCTGTCTCCGTGGTTGCGTGCACATCAGCTTCTCTCCAGGCAACAGCGCCCCGTTCGCTCTGTGATTGGTTGGAAGCCGTGGAGTCCCACCCACTCAACTCCACATATCAATGATAAGTGTGTTTTTGACACTCAGCAAGGGTAACATGATTCTGCCCTGACCGCACATGCACACAAGTGCACACTTCGATACACACGTAATTCAGAAATATGTAAAGCCAACATTTGACTAGGCTGCACGATTTTCCAGTGTTTGGACACTCGTGGACACACACACACACACACTTATGGACACACACAGACAAGCATGAATATACATATACACACATAGAAAAATGGAGAGGATAAGTGAGACATTAGCAAAATCTGAAAAAGAGAAATGAGAGAGGGGAAAGGAGAGAAGAAGGCAAGTGTGGCAGACAGATAGAGGCAGGTAGAGAGAAAGGGAGACAAATATAGAGAGAGAAACAGAGAAAAAGAGAGAGAGAGAGAGAAATTGTAATACCTCATAATGTTAGCTATGTGGACGACACATGTTTGTGTACTTGCTTTCCACTGGGGAGAAGACATCGATATCTGTTAACAGGACTGGACTGGATTACCACAGCTGTGTGTGTGTGTGTGTGTGTGTGTGTGTTTGAGCGTGTGTGAGCCCTACTTAAAACTGTCACATGTCACTTATATTCTGTTGCTATGTGATCTTTGGCTGGGATAGGCAGTTGGCTCTCTCTGTCTCTCTCTTTTTCAGGCAACATCCCAGTCCAAAGCTTATAGTTTTTGCCCTATTTTTTGTGAATATTTTAGCTGTCATTTAGTTGACACACGTTACCCTAGTAACAGCAGCAATAAAATTGGCTTAAATTCCTGTATCATCAACATTACAAGAAACAAGTTATTATTGTCTTCTTTCCCATGACTTGTACAGTGAATCCAACGAATAGAGTTGTGTTTGATATTGTATTCTCCTTTCTAACTTATTTTAAGCTCACTTTTCCTAGTCTTCTTCAGTCATTGGATACGGTCAGCTAACAGAAACTGAAGGGCGTTCACATTGCTACTCGGCTGATTGTGGGCGATGCGAGAGGCTCCGATTTCATCTGTGTAGTATTCTATTGCAGCTACGAAGTTTTGAAAAGAGTTTTGAAAGTAAATGATGTGCTTTTCGCTGCTTTGGTATTGCTCTTCATAACATTGTTTTAAAAATGTCCATAGCTATCTTTCTAGTGCTAATTAAGTAGCATTAAAAAATAAATAACAAAATTACTTTACTTGACCCAACGATGGATACAATCATTTCTGAGACGTTTATTCCTGTAGTCTTTCAAATAAAAGCTTTGAATTGCTGTAATCAACCATTTTGCACTTGCCAAGTGGAACTGTTGTTCATGAAATTAAATCTCATTGGTGGAAGCGCAGATATCTGATTGGCTGTTGACAGCCAATAGCTGCGAAAAGTTCAGCTGTTGCCATCTTTTCCCGGCCGACCAGCTTGTTAACCATCAGCACATTGGCCGTGCTCTAAATCAGCTCTAAATGAAATTAACGGACTTCCGCAGCTCTAAATGAAATGAATGGACTTCCAATGATTTGTTAATCATGTGGCTCGCAGTGTGACCGCACGGTAAAACTAGTATTTTCATTTTAAAGTATCAACAAAGACTTGCCTTTCTTGCCTGTTCTTTTGGTATTTTCTTCTAACATATAGGAAACTCACTTATCAAACTACATCATTTGTGTATTCTCGCCTCTTTAAGCCATGGTCTATTGACCTGTTTCATTAATGTGCTGCTGTCTCCTCTCCAGGCGTGGCCCGTTGGATCCAGCTGAGTACCCCATGCAGCCCTGGTCAGGTCATTACCCCGGACCCCCCCAGTCATCACAGGCATACCCCCAGTCCCCATCCTACCCCAACCCCAACTCCCAGTCTGGGCCCGCTTACGCCGGCTACCCTCCCACCCAGCCATACCCACGGGCCGGGGACCTTAGGGGGGTCGACCCTGGGTACTACCCCCACCCAAGGTAATTTAATTGAAGCAGGTATCATGGAGCATTGCTATATATCCCACAATTCTTAATGCTTCACACAGAAGTCATCTTCTAACATGAGATCAGAATTGAGCCTGATCTGAAAATAATTGCCTCATTCCAAAATGCTGCATATCTCATTTAGAAAAAATTTGCTTCCTGAAATGCATTCAGTTTTTCAAAAACACAGATGATTTAATCATGTCTGAATCATAACTTTAATAAGATGACTCATAACTTTGATAGGACCTGATTATGGGTTTGGCTTTAGAATTGGCCAGATTGCCCAGCCAAATGGTGGGTATCTCATTTTGGAGTGAAACTAAAAATCAGTTGGTGTGCTGACAAGTATTGTTTTCCTGCTATTCAGAAGTGTTGTTAAGAAGTAGTTAGAAAAAACATGACACTTGATTATCAACTGCTAGCTTGAATTTCCAATGGTAATCTCACACATCATCTGTTTACATTATGGAGAGAGTCAGCTATTATAACACTGTTTAACCTCTCCTCGCTTTCTGCTCCTAGTATTATGACACTGCTTGACCTGTCCTTGTTTTCTGCTGCTAGTATTATGGCACTTCTTTAGCCCGCAATAATGTTCCTCTTGTTATGATGCTGCTTGACCTCTCCATGTTTTCTGCTCCTAGTATTATGACACTGATTGACTCAACCTTCTCATATTATGATGATGCTTGACCGCTCCTTGTTTTCTGCTCCTAGCCCTCACCATCAGCCCCAGCCGCAGCAGAGAGGCCCGTTGCGACAGGACGTGCCCCCGTCCCCTACTCTTCCGCTCCGCGGGCCGCGGTACGACACTATGACCCGTGGAGCTGGGGGTGGAGGGGGTTACAGGTAGGGACGATTTGAGTGGGGGATGAAGAAGATCTCAGGTAAAATCTGAGGGAATGAAATTAGATTTTCCTAAGTATAGTCATTTATAACCATGTCAGCTATAAGAAATATCATAATGCATAGCAGACCTTACAAACCTTACTAACCAACAATGCTATCAAAACTCAAACTAGATACACTAGTATTGCTATATATAACAACTTAAGTTGTTCATGGAAAAATAAGCAAAACTTGATAATTCTGTGGAACAGTAATGCAACTGGTGTAGCAGCTTAAAATGCTGTGCTGCAACTGGGCTCCACCAAGTTCAGATATGCAAATGTTACACATGTTATGTAGTTTAGGCATAAGTCCTATTGAAGGATGAACTTAGCCCTAACCCCTAACCCTAACCCTGGATCACAATCACAATGAATTTGGGTCAATTAACATAAAAAAAACATACAATTATTAAAAATAGTATATAAAGAATTTAAAGATAGAAATTACAGCATAGGTCTCCTTGTGATATAAAGCATTTTGGAATAGAACTGTATAAGTTTTAGGTAAGACCACAGGGGGGATGCAACCACTTACCAGCCCAACACCATGATAAATCAGAGCAATTGGTTACAGGCACCTGGGAGAGCCCAGTCCAGACCAGTATGGCTATATGGGAGAGGGAGGAAGACACCAACACCAACATCAACACCAACACCAACCCAACCCGAGACAGAAGAATCCCATGACTGCAGCTGTGTAGAGGAAGCAGACCTGCATGATGCTAACTGCTTTGTATTGGCTAGCTCCTCCACTTTCTGTCCATAGGTACACCACTGAAATGGAGCTGAAACCTTTTTAATGTTGTGAATGGAATCACCATCATTATCAAACATTGTCTACACTGTTTGAAGACTGTGGTAATACACAGACAACCTAGCTAAAGGGGGTTAATTAGAAAGTTGTCAGCGAGGTGCATAACGTTTCTTGTTGTCTGAAATCATTTCAATTCTTTGAGCATTTGCTTTAGTCTGCCTGGAATATAAAATGAGCAATGTTTTTACTTTTGCCACAGTCTGATTGGCTAAATTGTCGCCGCCAAGAATCAGTTCTAGCCAAAACATCCATGGATCCATTTAGTAATTTGGCCCAGGTTGGGTGGGGATGAGGACTGTATAGCTCTCACAATACAATTAAAGTACCATACAGCTGCAATGCCAAAATTAACATAGCCATTATAGAAGTCCCACATTTTACATGGCGGATCCACTGCTGCCAAGCTTCATCTTCACCCGCAAAAAAAAAAGTTTGAAATATCCTGAAGGACAAATGCAGGATGGTGGACCTCTGTCATAGTTACCACTGTAAATCATGCATCATGTTAATCTGAGCTATGTGGCAATGCACATAGACACATAGAGCTGTTCAGTACAGGAGCACTTTTGACAGAGTACAAAAGATTTCAATAGACAATAAGTAGTGAAGCAGTTATTGTGTTTACAGAAACAAGACTGTAGGGCTTTGAGTCTGCTTCACTGAGGCTGAATTTAGATGAAAAAGATGTAAAATTTGAAACGTTCCTGAGGTCCAAAATTGTGTAAACGGCAACACATTAGCTTGATGATGTGGTTCTGTGCTCTATTAGTATTGGCTGCAGAACCATGCAATCACCATGACTGTACAAACACCATTAACTTGATGGTATATCCATCTGTGTTGGATCAACAGTCTACTGTGGTTTTGGTAGATGGTGCAAAATGTTTTGGCAGCAGTTATATTAAATAAAGTGCTCATTTTTGGTACGTTTTCTGTCCAGTGAAGCCAAAGTGCCATTAAAAAAATCTTAAAGAAAAAAAAAATCTTAAAGGAAAAATTTTTTTAAAAAGTCACATCTTGCTGCAAATGCTGACTGAATCAGTCCCTAGCTATTTTTACAGTATTTCACTACAACACTACCTGTTGTATACCATTATGATCACTACACCGGGCCTCATATTTCAAGACATTTATAAAAAGGCACAGAAAACATACATATACTGTATGTGCAAATATTTTTTCTGAAGATGAAAACCTGAAAACCATACAATGAAAAACATTTTAGCTATTCATTAGATAATACCTAGCCTTTTATACACATATTCATATTCAGCATGCATTTCATTCATTGAATATGTTTTGGTCCATGCATTTCCGCATCTTATAATGTTTTACGCATAAATTGACAAATGAGGTCTGTTGCCTCTATTTGCCAAACAGGGAGAGCGCCACTATACCAGTTTTAATGAAAGGGCCAATTTTGTCCTTATTCCTAGTGTGATGTATCACATATTGTTTTGTGAATGAATTATGTAAACTTTTGTATGATTGAAGAACCCTTTTGGCACAGTATAGCACTGTACGATACATTACCTTTCTATGTAACTATGATTTCTGTCTCTTTTAGTGATTATATGATATATAGTGACTAGATATAATCCAACTGTAATCCCGCCGCTGGCTGTCTGTTCACAGCACTTCAGACAGTGATTGTCTAAAACTATTCCTGGACCCCAACATTTCAAGCCGCATTCTACTTCACAAGTCATCCTTAATCTCAAATTTATATTCATTACAGAATACAGCGAAATGTTGCAACTGTATGAGCTTAACTTTTAGGGGTCTCTTTGTTTAAAGTGACATCTTCTTGAATGCAAGAAGAGTTCCTTGGGCTACGTTTTTTATAGGCAACTCTACTTAATGCATGTAGTCAGCCTGTGTTTAAAGGACCATTCCAGAGTTTTTTGCTCATCTTTTATGTTTTCCATCCACTTAATGTTGTAAAGTGGCAGTAACGGCGCAGAAAACAACTCCAGATAGTCAGTCGGTAAAGATAATCCATCACTATGAATGAGAAGCCAACAATTGCGTTTTGCAAAGCTGCATCAGAACGCTAACATCAGGCTCCAAACATGTTTTGTTCACTCTAATGGCTGTGCGGCGTTCCCAAACAACGCGAGAGCCAAGACAAGACAAGAGTGGGCATCTTACTTCCGGTCTCTGCTTGGAAACTAGAAGACACAAGATACTGCTTCTGGGTCACTATGTGTCCGATTTCAATGTTTTCCTCTCCAAAATGAAACTTTTAACCAATAGCTAACATTCTCTGCATTTACGTTAGGACCCGCCTTCTGTCTATCACAACCCTGTCAAGCCAACATGCAAACCAAAGCAAGACCAGCTATCGTCCGTAAAGTGAAACAGAAATTAAAGCTGCATTTTATGCATTTATGGCTTTAAATTACTGCCTTCTTCTTGGTAGTAACTCATAATATTTAGACATATTTGTTTCAAAATATTTACTTTTTAAAACAAGTAAAAAACAAATAGGAAAAATAGCTCCTCTCTCATAACATGAGAACACTGGAAAACAATCGACAGTAATCACATTCATTCACATGAGCAAAAACTTCAATCGCGCTGGAATGATCCTTTAACTGCAACTTTGATTTGCTTTATGAGACATTATAAATCATGTAATTTCTTAAAACCACTATGAAGGACTATTGTGTCACATATCAATCTTTTACTATTTTCACACTTAATGTGCCGGAGCAGATTAGCGCTTTGTTTATGGCTTGCAGACGCCCCCACACTGTTTGGGGGAACAAGGCACAACAGGCTTCTTTTAGGCATGGGTTTTTGCTAGTACATGCATAGCTGACCTATTATACAGCTCATTTTCACTCAACCACTTGTTTCTCTGCGTTGTCTGTGGTGTATGCCATGTAGTTTTGGTTTTGAGGATGTGCATGGCACATCTCTGTGACCCGGTGTAGGCGCCTCTGTGTGGCTAAGTGCACATGAGTTCTGTTGAAGCATAAATTCAGCTGTAGAGTGCTCTTTCCACTGCATGCCTCCACCATATATCCATCCAACCACTTACTAGACCACTAATTAAGTGTAACCAGCAGTTAGATTGTAGCTTAAAATGTATCTGTTCCACGCCACAAAGCTCAGCACTAAGTATTAATTTCAATGGAGATTAACTGTTAAAAATGACATTTTAGGATTAGGTTTAATAGACTGTTATGAATGATACAGAAGGATGAAATCCCACAAAAGTGAATGTTAAGAATAATTTTAGCGATGTGCATTATCATTTGACTGAAACAATGCAGAAGATTGTGAAATACTGTTAGTGTCAAAATCATCTCATTTGCTTGTTTGTTTGGCAAATGTGGATTTTTTTGTAGGAAGAGGGAGGAAGGAAATAAAGAAGGAAGGAAAATGAGGCAAAGAAAGAAAGGCTGAAAGAAAGGAATAAAGGAAGGAAGTAGAGAAGCAAGGAAGGCAAGAAAAAGAGAGAAGGATGAGGGAAAGAGGGATGAATAGCAAAAAGAGAAAGAGTGAAAGAAGAATGGAGTGGTGGGAGAAATAGTAAGAGTAGAAAATGCAATGCAAGGGCCCCAAAATGGTCCAGATTCATTTCGAAACCCGTCTTCAATCAGTATTCAATTCAGTGACTATTCAAAAAAGAACAGAGCAGAGGCGAGGATGGAGGGATGAGAAAAGAGGGCAGCAGGAGGAGGGTTAGAGGAGCCGGCTTGTATCGGTGTGATTTTGAATTCTTGTCAGGTATTTTTCTTTTCCACGCTGTTGTCACTTGTCAGCACCACTACAGAAATCTTCAACTTCATAATGTGATAAGTGTTCAGGGAGGAAAAATAACCGACACAGATTCAAATTGTCGAGGTTTAACTGAATTAAAGGAATACACTGAGTTTTGGGGAGATTGGCCTGGTGGTCAGCTTAAACGTTAAGTGATGAGAACATAGACATCAAAATCATGCGTCTGTCCCCAGGAGATCATTCAATCCAGGCACTTAAGCATATCGTGAGTTTTATAGTAGCTGCCTCGCATTATCTCAAAAGTGAGAAAATTACTCTAAGTCTAGTAGTTTTTTTACAGAAGGCCGGTGAAATTTATACAAAATCTAATAACATAAAATACTGTTTTGAACTTCCAGGAACTACTTTCCCTGTTTCCATAGGAAGTGAAGGTGGGCAATGGGAGACTGTGGATGGATACATGGTTATTCATCTAAAATAGTTCAAAAAATAATCATCTACAGCTGTGTTGAGTTAACATTTCATTTTTAAAATGTTTGAATCTACAGGCCACATCCTAAAACCAACTTTTTTATTGCTAAAAGGTCAGTTTTCTTACTTTGGATAATGCTAGTTTCCTTCTATCACTCAACATGGTGTATGCTAAAGTGTTAGCATGGAGCACCAGAGCGAATGATCTACCGGGGACACATGGATGACTTTGGTGTCGATGTCGATTCTCATCACTTAACAGGAGTTGACCAACAGGCCAATTTCCCCAAAAAACCTCGGTGCATCCCTTTAAGATGAAAAGTGGAGAAACGGGAGGATGAAGAGATCCTCTCAACTTTGTCTATCTAGATGCTGGTTCAACGGCTGGTGAGGCTTTGCTGAGCTATGTTGACATGTGACCTTTCCATGAAGTTGTATTTGTATTATTGTTATTCCTCTGATATACACAATCCACATATATGTAACTTTTCTAAACTGTTGTTTTCATATATATATCTTTTGAATGATATTTTGTGTTGTGGGTATACCAGAGCCACAGATAGATTGTTTGGCTGCTGCTGCCATGTACTGTAAGGAGGAAGCACACTGCATGATTTTGATCACACTTTGCCCAAATTCTAATCCACAAAAACAAGCTCATGTCACAGTTTTTCTCTGAGTCTGTTTTCTATTACCCCAAAATTGTATCTTTAAGAGCAATTCGGTGGTTTGGTAAATAAAAAAAAATACAACAAGACAGCTAAATAAAGCAGCTGCTTAGCGACGTGACACTCTGCATAGCATGGTTAAACACATCCAAACACCCTGTGTGTAAGGCTCTTTGGTTTACTGCAGTATATGAGTTGCACAAGTGTTCCTATAGCTGAAGGTACTATCCAGAGCCCTCTATATGAAGAGTTCAGGTACTCCTGGTTCTCCACTGCACAGAGACCAGTGACTGAAGGAACCAACTAAATAACCTCTCTGTCTTAGTAGTGTAACACGACACGATTTTTGAAAACTGCTTGTATCCAAAAATCAAAAAAACGAATCTCATTATGTTGTTACAATGATAACAATGATTGCTTTTATTGTTTTCCCTCATTTTGTATTTATGTTTTATAACATCTTTTTGCATTAAAACATTCATTTTAAAACACGTTTACACCAAAGATTTCATACTTTCGAGAGTGTCAAGCCTGCACTTATTTTTAGCCGCAAAAAGTTCCCGACGCATCTGCTAAGGTTAATTAAATATGAGTCAGGAGAAATGATTTCCCTGACGTCGCCCATACCAAGCAAGGTGAATCATTAACATTCCCAACCCAATTTAGCCCACCTTTTAAGCAGCCGATAAATTGTACCTTTGTGATAAGAGATAGATGCTGGCCCCAAATTAATGCCAGACTAATTATCAATTAAGAAAAGAAGATAAGGTACGGTGATTGCAGCCCTAAGTTTTTAGAGGCATAGCGCCACCGCACCGCCGGGTCATATCCCTCCGATTAATAAGTATTTAGTCACAGCCTGGGGCGTAGGATGCTCCCTCTATCTGTCTGACTCAATGGGTGCTGGAGTTGGGCTGCAGTTAGAGAAGTTACAAGTAATGAGAGTCAGAGGCCGAGGGAATGTTTTATCAGTCGAGGCTTAATTAGCATATCCCAGACCTCTCGGCCAATGGGGAGAGGGAGAGGCAGTAATTAAGTTCTGAGTCACTGCCAGGATTCATTTTTGTGCACGCCGCCCGGTAGCAGGATGCTGTGGAGTGTAGCAGGGGATTTGTTTGATCTAGGAAGTGGGAGGATTTCATTTGTATCTACATGCCCTGTTTGGACATGGCTGCGTGTAAAAATATGAGAAATAAAATGCAGCCAGCCTTTTCCATTGCATAGAGACCCATTGACTTGAAACAACTAAAAAAAAAAAAGATGACTAAGTGGCACAAATCATTTTTATTGTTCTCTAATTAAATGGAATCAAATGTTTGCAGAATCAGATTTGTATGCCATCTCATAATGAGATATGAATCCGATGGGCAAATGTGACTTATATCTGGACAATCAGGCCCAATTTTTGTTTTTTACCCCCCAAAAGCTACACATACAGCCACCATTCGTCACTAAATCACCACTAAGATGTTCTGTTTGTCATTCTTGTTCAGGGAAAGTTAACAGGGATGACAGCAAAATAAACCCACACTTGTAATGATGTAACGACGGCCCAATACCTCACGAGAAGAGCTACGACATATTACAAGACCCGTTTCATTATTGCTGATGATTATGCTCAAATTTGTGACCTGGTGCAGCGAACAGCCTCCATCTTAATAGAGGAGGGCCAGCGCAGAATCAGATGCGAGTGATCTGAGACGGTTTTCATGTTAATATAATGTCTGGATTCAAGTTAGTTACGAAGAGATAACTGAAGAGTAATTCTGGACTGTTGTCATTGTCTGGATCAAAAATGTCATTGAATGGGAGAAGACAAAGAGAGTGGAAGGACTTTATGAACGTGGAAGCAACCCAAGACTATTCTGCCGTAAGGTATAGGCGATGTTACACCTGGGATTACGGCTATTTCTGGACCCTTCATGTCTATCCTTGACTCCTTGATCCTTGATCTGAATGGCTGACTGAGTGTTTAACTGACAGATTCACTTGTGACTGTCTAGTTTTCTGGCTGGTTGAATGACTGTCTACTGACTAACCAGTAGCCAAACTGACCGACTAAGTGACTGGCTGGCTGGCTCTTTGACTTGCTCTTTCCTGGATGAATGACTGATCAACTAACCCTGACTTACTAGGGTTTCTGACTGACTGGTCATCTGGCTGGCAGGTTTTTTGACTGACGCTCTGTTTGACGGACTGTAAAAGAGCTGGCTGACTGTCAGACTGACTGTATATCTGTATACACTGACTGGCCTAAATGTCTAGCTGGCTGCCTGGCTGACTGACTGGCTGTGTAATTGCTCCAACTTCCCTCCCAGGACTGGTTTGGCATGGTGTAATTATTAGCAGTTATTATTAGTAGGTTTTAATAAGCATTGGAAGTCACTGTAATTAGGATTTCCTATTATGAGCGGCTGCCAGTTTGCTGACGTGCGTGCGTGTGTAGTTGGCAAGGTATTGTTCGGTGGCAGCTATTATTGGCAGCGAGGCGGTGTGGAGAAGGCTTTGCTTTTTGTTCCCATGACTTCTGATTGCTTTGCATGTGCACACACTGTGATCGAAGGCTGACCGTATAACTGCCAGGCTTGGCAAAATCTTTATTAACTTTTGTCATGTTTATGTTCCTGTTTGCTGCATGAATGTGGACCCGAATGATTCAAGTATGTGAAAGAGAGTGAGAGTGTACATTTCAGACACACGCGCTCTCATATGCACACACACAAATATCCACATGCCATTTATAGCAATCCATTTTAATCATGTTAATACAAATCCGCCATAGTGTTTATGCTTGTTGCTTGTTTAGTGAGTTTAAATCATCATTGACTGAAACTGACGGTGCAATTCGATATTGTAGTATTCAGCATTGATATGCAGAAGTGAAACACGAGGCCAAATGTCATTTTTCCATAACGTCATCAGATTTGATAATCCTGTTCAGCACTTTGGAAAGTTGCTGTGGGAAATACCTTGGGTGGGGCTGGTTCAAAGGATGTTTGATTTATGAGAGCGCCAAGCTAAAACAGCAGAGTGGAGCCTCAAGCCTGTTGGACAAAGCTAGGTTTCAAAGAAGGTGTTAAAAATATTGTTATGCATCATTACAACATTGTTCTAACTTTCTGGGTTTAGTCAGGTTTGGACTCACGAAAAGCTATACTGCTCTGGCTCGGTTTGGAACAGGAATCTTTTCGGTTTGGTTCAGGCTCGGCTCAAACATTTAGACCCAAGTCAAGCTCTAGTGTAAACAAAGCCTTTGAAATGTAGTTAAAATTTGAACAGAATGGATGGTTCCCCAGTGGCCTAGCAGTAATGTGTGTGAACAAGTCGGTGACCACATACAAGAGAGAGAGGAGAGGTGGGAACGAGTGCTGACTACAGCAAAGTGTGTGTGTGTGTGCGCGTCTGTATGTGTTTGTCGGTCCTAAGATTCACATCCTGACAAGGTCATGGACAGTGTATTAAGAACACTGAGCGGGTCCTATTAAGTGTGTGTGTGTGTGTGTGTGTGTCTGTAAAAATTCCATTTCCTCTGTCCCCTGTGCCACACTAATGATTCGTGGTGAACTCCAACGGCAGCTGTTTCCCCTCTGGCCCATCCTACACACACACACACACACACACTCCCTCCAACTCTATAATAACCTTGGCATCTTGCTGGCACACGCGTACTCACTCTTTCTCACACACACGCTCCTCTTGCTGGATCCTCCAGGCCGTTGAAGAGGAGAGGGGGACCGGCCTGGCTTTGTGACCCGGGGTCGAGCTGCGTCGCCGACTGACACCTCAGGGTGCGTGCTGGTGTGCTGCCCAGGCTGCCTGCCAGCAGTGTCTCATGATGCGAGTTCAGTCTGGGGCTTCCAGGACAGGAGGGGGAAGAGCGCTCAGGAGTTATGAACACACACACACACACACACACACACAGGATTCAGACCTGCACACTTGAACACACACTCTATTGTGAACAGAAACTAGGATGCTGAAACACAGTCTCTTCTCTTTCTCTCTCTCTCTCTCTCTCACACACACTTGAGCATTCACACACACACACACACATCTAGACAAAGTAATGTGTTTCCCAGCTCCACTTAACCCAGCTGACACGGCGGTGAACCTGGAGCTTCATGTGGTTTTGTTAGAGACCACACAGACACACAAACAACGCCACAGGAAACAAAGAAAGCCATTCAACATAAAGACTTTCTGCTTGGCTTCTGTTTCTGTACCTTGCATTTCTCCTTTTCCATTAAGGATGATGCATGAATACTGTAGGAAAACGGTATTCTTGGGATTGTTTTGTTTTTTCACCCTTTCACTCTTGCCTGTATTGCTGGGTGAATTATTAGCAAGGTACGCTACTAAAATTGTCAGCTAGGACTGAAAATTATCAGTCACAAGTAAACATGACAGTACAACACCCATCCGTTACACCAAGTGGTTCCTTATTTCAGTTCCAGTAGCAACTGTTTGTGTAACCTGATGTAAGTCAGTTCAAGTCAGGACCTCGGCGTGTCCCACAAGTTTATTTTTGATTCCTTCACACAACCAGAAATGCCTGTAATGACTGTAGAAACCAATTGCTTTTCATATTTCTTTTCTGTGTTGAAATAAAACTCTTCAAATGAAACTTGACCTGCAAATGAAAGAAGCGCAGGTCAAAGAGCCATTTGATGTAACTTCTCACTTTGGCACAATATTTCCATTTTCCAGTACATTTAACAGGTAAAACTACTCGCGGTAAAAGGCAATATAAAGATTGCAGACAATACTATCTAGGTGGCATTGCTTTAGTTTAAATGTGTGTTTTTTTCAGACTTCCAGAAGTAAAACAAAACCAAGTAAATGTTGTCAATATAGTAGGTGACTGCTAATGAAGTGAAATATCCCTTTAAGGCAAAAAAAAAAAAGCTTTAACAAACAAGATCCAGATCAGTGCAGTTCAGGTCAACTGGGTTCAGCAGCGACTTCAGTTTCGTTATTGGTAATCTTCCTGCTCTGTTCTGCTAATTGTAATCTCCTTTGGATTATAATATCTTTCTTTTGTTGTTTAGCAGTAGCAAAACACTTTCACCCACTGCATCATGATTTTTATTAAAAGAAAACGCGTCCCTCTGAAACTCCATCTGAAATCCTTTTATGGAGCTTTTGAGTGTCAACTTAGTTTTTCGTCAACACGCGCACAAACACATACACACACTATCCAGAGTGTACACATGCATTCTCCCATCTTCAACAAACACACACACACACACAATCTAACACTGCGACGGCATTTAGTTTGTCAGGAGAGGCTGATGAAAGGAGAAACGGCACCAATCATCTCTTTGAGAGAGACAGAGAATAGACAAGGTGAGGGAAAACGGGACGGATGACGCATTTCCTCTGAAAAGGAAATGAAGCTGCTTTATTCACCTCAGTAATTGTCTGTTTTTTCTTTCATCTTCCTCCTTTTCTCCGCAGCTTGGAAGTTTGGAGCCCACCAAACAGAACTTGCTTATCTTTTCATTAACATGATTCTCTTGTCTGTTTTTATCATCTAGATTTTCCCCATCACCCTTTGCCTTTTTTTTTCTTTTTAAATCACTCAAACTCTACAAAGTTTTTTCCGACCTTGTTATATAATGCACTTTAAACTTAAAAGTTGGAATTCTCTCGTCTGATATTTCACTGCTGTAAGATAAAAAGCCTATATCTCCAAAAAAGTAATCTTTCTGTGAATTGAGAAACACTGGATGAATTTTCTATTGACAGCAACGTACCTTTGAAAATATACGGTGGAGTTTTTGAAAGGATTTCATTGATCCCGTGGTCAAGAAACGAATATTAGCACACAATTTACCATGCAACCTTTCAATTAGAGGAATGAAATGCAAAACAACAGTTACAGAGTTATGGGGCTTTCACTCAACAGCAGCACTAGCATTGGTGTTCTTTCATCTGACATGTATGTCTTTTGGATATATGCATGCTCTAGTCAGGGGTGTGTGTGTGTGTGAGTGTGTGTGTGTGTGTGTGTGTGTGTGTGTGTGGACACGTTTTGTGTGAAATACAGACTGTGGTTTTCAAAGACCAACATGATGAGATAAGGGATAACATCTGATGGGATGTTTTCTGGTTGTTTAAGGCTATGTTATCACTGTTGTCATGTGAAAACCTCGTAACTCTAAATTGGGTGCCTTTTAATGTTTTAACTTCAGTAGAAGGATTACATGCTCCTGTATAGGTGGGGAAAATCCTACCACCCTTCAGCTTATGAAACTCTGTCAGAACCCTTAGGATAAACTCAAAAATGTCTGCCGCTCAAGCAAAAAAAAAACGATTTTCTTAAATCCTGCAAAAATGACATGTTGGCGATACAAGGTTTTCACACGACAGCAACTTAATGCTCATCGCTTGTGATCCCTCCTTTTTTTTTTTAGCCTTTATCCCAACTTTTTTGCATTCTCTCTTTCAGCAACACCGCGCTACATATTCACACATTTACACACATTCACAGGGAGATACGCACTAAAAACACACATGCTTCTTCTGCTCGCCACTCAGCAGGATGGACGTTTTTGAGAGAGGTTATAGAGCAATACGTGTGATATTTATACAATGTAAACAACTACACAACAAGCAGTTCTTCTTAAGCCTTAAATTCAGCTGACTAAACGTATTCATATTTAGCCGTCCGTTAGGTTAGGTTAGGTTAGGTTAGGTTAGGTTAACTGGCATTCAGTGCTAGTTAGCTAACTTAACTAACATGACACAAAAAGGTTCATGTGAGCTGTAACACTGATAGAATGGATAAAACTGACACATAGCTAAGTTCCTCTTAGCCACAATCTATGAGTAAAATAAACAAATTATCTACGTACCTGTGATAAAGTGTCTTCTGTAAACACTGATGATTTGATGGCTGCCAGTCTCTCCCAGTTCCAGTGTGAATCAGCCAGGCCCTTCAGTATATCAGACCAGCAGCAGCACTTTGTTTATCTGGGTCCTCTTCTCACTTTAATCTTCTCACCAGGGCCTCTTTGTTTTTTGGCCCGACTTTCCTCATGAAAACTGAGAGAATCCCAGTTCGTTCCCCCTTAAAAACCTCTGTTTGCACGCCAAACAGAGGTGTAGACTTACACCACTCTCAAGTTTGTAGTCAAAAAGAACCCGGAAGTGCTTGATGCGTAGTTTATTATGTGAATATCATGAATACTATGGTCAGTCAGAATGTGATACACACTCACACACACTTTGGACATGGTGACATTTTCTTAAAGCTATCTGTTCAAGGGCAGCAGTGTGTCAGACACACACACACACACACACACACACACATACACGAATTGTCCTTACAGTTTAGGGGACTTTTCAGCCTAAATACACACACCCCAAATCACGCAGTAGCAGTCAGTCACAGGGATGGGACCAGCGTGACATGAGCAATTATAAGTGATCTTCCTAAAATATATTTCCCCCTTTCCACAGTATAGATAGACTCTGCGGTCGAGTGTTTGTGTTCAAATTGCTTGAGGGAAGGGAGAGTGAAAGAGAGAGAGATATTGCATATAAACTTGAATGTGCACACACACACACACACACACACACACACACACAAATACAAATATACACAGTTTTTATGTCTAATCCTGAGCCAGTGGAGTGTCTTACCAGAGTTATTCACATTCACTGTGGTCCTGCTGATTTACAATGAACACAAAAACATATACTCTCTCTCTCTCTCTCTCTCTCTCTCTCTCTCTCTCTCTCTCTCTCTCTCTCTCTCTCTCTCTCTCTCTCTCTCTCTCTCTCTCATAAATAGAGATTCTTGAGCCAGCAAGTTATTTGGGTGCAGGGCAGTGGGGAGAGAGGGGATGGCAGATTAACAGCCATGTGTTGTTTTGTAGAGAGACAAGATAATATTGAAAATAACCGAAATGGATAAATGTGTGTGTGTGAAATAGGAGGAATGACTCTGCCCCGACATTTCACTACAAAATACTTGTGATACTCGGAAACAAGAGAGAGAGGGGGAGAGAAATAGATAGTGAGTGACTGGAAGGGAGGAGGAGGAGGTGGAAAAGGGAGAGGGGATTTTTTTTTTTTTTTTTTTTAGGAAAGGAAAAGAGGAGAAGAGAAAGGGATGAAGGCAGGGGAGGGAGGGAGGAAAAGGAGAGGGGTTCTTTTTTTTTTTTCAAAAGAGGGCATTTAAGGACAGAGAGGAAAGGAGGGAGCGCCGAGGATGACAAGAAGATGAATGACAGCAGAGGGAAAGTTGAAGATGAGCGGAGAGAAACGGATATTGCACACTTGTTTATGTTTCTCTGTGTTAGACAGATCCGCCACTAATCTCTCCTCTCCTCCGCTTTAATTTCTTTTATTAAGAAATACATGGGCCAAAAGACGCAATCGTGAAAGATGAACTAGAAAGATTCTCCATAAAAACGTCTCTGTGCCAGTTGTTTGTCTCGAGTGCAAAAACAGAGGGAACTTAAAGGGGAATGCCACCCATTTTCTGTAGTGAAGTATGATCACTGTACTCCCCGAAAGGTAGAGAATGACATATTTTACTGCTAAAAATGGCATTCCCCCTCAATTTGCTGTCACAATCATTTCACTACTGTTGGAGGTATGACTTTTAGACTAGGTTTTACAAACAAGACCAGAAGGCACTAGTAATATCTTAAATCTAGTCCTTGACGTCAGTGTAGATTCTATCACCGTCCTCCTCAGAGGCAGAATTGGGCATACAGAACAATATAATAACATGCAATACAGCATAATCAAATTTTCAATGATCTGCTGAATCTGTTAGAGTCCAAGTCTGTAATCCTGCCATTGTACGTTTCACACTCCCAGGCCTCAACTCTCGTGACAATAATGTCTTCTCCAGCTTTTTTTTTTTCCTTCTTGTAAATTTGGCTTACAAGTCAGAATTATGTTTTGGCTCATTTTTACAAACCCAAAAATTATGTTTTCATTTTCTGGCACCTTTAAATCAAAAGATTCTACTATCACCAAAAAAAACAATTGTTTGGCTGCAATGATAGGGGAATATTTTGGTGCGATATAGAACCATTGTTTTAAATTTCAGTAGCTTTTGGTGCTATATAGAAACCACTTTTAATATGCTTTTAAAACACTCATAGCGTCATTTCCCATATGATTAACACCAATAACAGAAATAACCATGATGACACAAGGCCTTGCAAGTTCCTTTGATCTTTGTCTGCAAATTTGCTGATCTACTACATTTGTGATCAAAGCTAGAACAACTAGCTGGCCAATACAGGTCTACTCCTACAAAACTACATTACTTTATTTGTCATTATTATTCAGTGAGTTGGTTTCAGAGCGTACACCGAGCCGCGCTACGCAGCTTCCAAAGCCGTTCCATTTGTTAAGAGTTTTGTTGTCGTGCCATGAGTTTGATCTGGTCGTGATTCAGTGCCATGCGCTGGCATGGAGAACTGGTGGACAGATTCCCTCCTAAAGCCCCATCTTATCCCCTGGAAGGCTGGAGAGGAGGAGGGAGGGAGGGGGGGAGGGTGGAGAGGAGGAGGGAGGGTGGAGAGGAGAAGATGGAGGGATGGAGAGAGAGGGAGAGAAGGGTTTATAAGGGCAGCACCCTCCAAATGTCACCCGCTTTCTTCTCTCCGTCTGTCTCTCTGTCTCTGTATTCCGCTTCTCTCTCTGTCAATTCAGTTACTTTATTGGCATCTCCTTTCTTAATGGAAAAGTACAGTTTGTAACAGAATATACGAAATGTAAAATACCTAAACCTTATCAATAAATCCAACTAAACAAATAAACACTTTAGCTTCAACCCATATTGATAAACCATATTTTTTAGACAATGCTATAATCTGTCACTCCCTCATGCACTCCGTCATTCACCACGCTCAGTCACTCACCCACACACACTTATACACACTCCTATATCCCGCATATACCGGGGTCACATGATCTGTCCCTGGAATGGTTGTCCGGGAAACGGTTTTGAGAGCGAGCGAGGGATGAATGAAAGAGTTAAAAAGGATAAAGAGTGCGAGAGGATGAGGATTAGCTGTCGTTTTCTCAATGCCTGATTTGGTTTGTCCCCGGAGTGCGTGTGTGTGTGTGTGTGTGTTGATCTTCGGGCGGACTGTAGTTGTTTGTCTGTTGATTTAATGTCTTTTGTCTTTTCTGGACTGGTTTTCCCAAAAGCATTACAATGATCCATCCATGGAATCAGAGTGGCTCTTCCTGTTTTGGCACTTCTTTCTGCCCTTCAGTTTTCTTTTTTAGGTGCATTTAAAGGGGAATGACACCCACTTTCAATAGTGAAATATGTCTTTCTCTACTATTCGGGTGTAACTATAGGCAAAAACTTTGAACTGGTTGCAGAGCCAGAAATGCCGGGCTCAGCTGGGTCAGGTCACATGATCAGTTTACGCACCTTGGATGAAAATTTCCCCAAATTAAGGCCGTAGAACCAAACTTCCATTGACATTTCATTATACTGAAAAGGGGGATGTGCCAAACTGCTGGTAGAGGAATAGTAGAGAAAGATATATTTTATGATTGAAAATATAATAACATTCCCCTGTAAGATGACTGCAATAGACTACAGCTATAATCATGGGAAGATGGGCAGTCTTTTGTCGAACGGTGTATCTGCCTGATGCTTGGTGAAGGTCTTTTGTCTGCGGTATTGTATTGATACTGGAGGAAACAGGATGAAGTGTAGCTCTGGTGATTTTGGTGTTTTCAGCAGCAGGAGAGACAGGGAGACGGGAAAATGAAGCTAAACTGAGAGAAAGCCAGAACAGCAAATTTGTAGTCCTTTTGTTCTTTTTATGTCCTTTTGTTACTCTGCGAAACACTTTGGGAAGAGCATGTTTTGTGAAAAGGGCTTTATCAATTAATTTGACTTGGCTAGGAAAAAAGAGTCTTTCATTATTGTGCAGCTGTTTGCCTGTTAGTTTGACATCTTTTGTCTGCCTCTACTGGGCTTGCCAATACCCTGCTGCTGGATGAAAAATGTACACCATCACAAGTAACTTTTAAGGAATTGAGAAAGCCGGGGGTAATGTTCAGTTCAACTGCATTTTTTAGATTATTCAATCAGCTGTGAATGAGATTCACGAGCCCTCTGATCATTAAGGCAATTCCTCAGCACAGAGGACTATGAACTTTCAAATCATGTTAAGAAATAAAAAACTTTAAAATTATAGCTGCCAACTATTCAGACTCCAGCAGCAAAAATCATCTTCCTGTTAAAGTAGTCTTGCTCTTGGTTCTGGCACCGTTAAGTTCACTGGCATTCTCAAGAAAAAAAAGACTGTAGAGAGAGTTAATGTGGATGGTGTGAAATCCCATTTTGTCCCATTCTAATCCAATAGACAGAGACGATGGCAATGTTAAAATACTATTGGGAATACCAAGCTTTGGCTTATTCAATTGATACTAGTGGAGAGAAAATGCTACCAAGCCAGATTAGCAGTTTTGGTGTTATGTCAGAGAGGTTTTGGTGTGTTTTGTGTGTGTGTGTGTGTGTGTGTGTGTGTGTGAAAGAAAGTTTGGGAGAAACTATGTTGGAGCATGTCTGTGTGACAAAAAGAAAGAGAGAAATGAACAAACCAATGAACGGAGGAAAAAAGAAACAATAACGGAACAACAAAGTTGCGGAGGCAGGATCTCAGTCTGTACAGGGTTAAGATGTCTTTTTGTTGCCAATCTCTATGTGGATCAGCTATAGCTTTGGGTGTGTGCTTTGGTGTCGAGTGCTTTTGGTGAATTTGGAAAAGACCAGAGACAAAGCCCGTTCTCCTGTGCCAAACCATGTTTTGGTGTGTGCTAAGATGAAAGGCTGATGGCAGCGTCCAAAACTTGTCCTCTTCTAATGGAAACTGATATGGAGCTAATCCATCAGACCCAAAAACCATTTGAAATGGAGTAGGCCCCCAAAAGCTTTTTGATAATATTCATTTGTGCCCAACCACACACACACACACACACACACACACACTCATTGTCTTATTCCCCATGGAGAAACATTTTACACACTACAGTAACAAGAGAATATCGAGCGCTAGATTTACACAGCCGATGAGTCTCAATGATACTCAGAAACATTTTTTTGCGGTCAAGAGGGACTAAATTATTTTTCCAAAATGTGCCGTCCATCAGTGGCAGCTCTGCTTTGTGAGCGGATTCTGAAATGCAAATAAGCGAACAAGCGAAATGTGGCGTTACTCTCTCTGTCATTTCAATTTTTGATAGCAGTTGTGATTTGTTCTTTGCGTCTGTACATTTTAATGCCTGCATTGTTTATGTATTCAGATAGTGGCTTATGGATGCTGGATAGAGCGTATATCTTTCTATACTGAAACGATTATGATTGACCAAAATAAATATGTTCTGTTCTTATTTTTTGTTCACGTATTCCCCGAAAGTAATGGAGTGTACATAATGAAAAACTGCAAACAGATATTCAAATGTGCTTGTTGATGCTAAATGGCTAAATGGCAGCCAATATGGCATCCAATATGGTGGAAATCCTCTGTGTGTCTGTGTTTGAGGACAGACTAGACTAAAGTTGCCACATCCTTGATGATGATAGAGTTGTACCAACTGTCTGTATGGAGGATGGTAGGAATGTAGCGACAAAAAAGACTCACAAGACACTGGTTTCCACTGTGGGCTGAGTGGAGAGTCATCTGTCTTCCTTAGGACACACACACACACACACACACACACACACACACAGAAGAAAGCTCTCTCACACACACGTTTGTAAGTTCTCACACACGTGCGTGCACACGATCACAAACACTCAGACACGCATTTACACACACGCAGAGCAAAGACAGACTCCAGAGAGAGAGAGAGAGAGAGGGAACATAAACAAGCCTGACAGGTACGCTAACAACAACTCGTCCTGTTGGAGCTCAGTGTCTTCTCTCCGACACGCTACATGTATGACTCTGCAGTCGCTGATGCTTCTGTACACTGGTTGACATGACAGCACTTGGTATGTATTTTTACCCATTCTTCCTGGAATGGTGGGGTTTTTTTTTTCTCATTAGTGCAAACAAGGTCAGCTTGTGGCTTCTGGAAATGGAAACCGCCACAATTACAACAGATTGATGTTTTCTTCCAACGTTATTTGTTGGAATACTCAGAGTTTTGTTTGAAATAAAAAAGGCCTTTTGATTGTGATATTATTGACACAAATGCCCTTTTGTACAACTTGGCGTAATGGTTGAATCATGCTTGTAAATGATAATACTGTTTCAAATTAAAGTGTCACAAACATGTCCATATAACATCATATATTGTGGATTTTGGAGGCAGAGTAATGTCAGGGCAAAGTTTATTTAAAGTGCAATATCACAGCAGGGTGTCTCAGTACACTTTACAGCAATGAAACAATATTAAAAGAATCAAGGAGAGACATAACAATAAATGATGTAAAAGTTAAATAAAACCACAAAAAATAAGTTAAAAATAAGATTTAAAAAAGTAGTAGAAGCAAATGTAGTAGTAGAGAAATGAGGAGGTATACGTTTGATTATAGGAGAGTGAGAAAAGGTGAGTTTTGAGTTGTTTCTTAAAAGTTGCTAATAAGACAAAATAAAATAGCACTTTGAATGAAGGGGCAGTTCTGACAGAAGTGGGAAGGTTATTCCAGAGGAAAGGACCACGGTCAGAAAAAGCTCAACAACCGGCTGATTTTTTTGTGCAATGGAAAAGTAACTGAAAGTAATCACATTACTGCGATGGGTTTTTCCAGTGGATTAGTTCCCTGTTCCCAATTTCAAGCAGGAAAGCGATAATCTCTAACAGATTACATTTCAAAGTAACCTTCTAGCCAAACCCGTAGGGGATGAAACTTTTACCAGAGGACTGTTAAGCCAACTCAAATCCAGCTTGAACACGTCAAAACTCCTTTTCACTGTTCCTGTTGAATTTTATCCTGTAGCTCGACTTTGTATGGAGAACAGAAAGTATTCAGTGTGTCCAATTATAGAAGCCTATTTTTCATAGCCTCTTATATTTTGGTTAAGGTGCGCTGATGTATATTTAATGGATCTTTTCAACAGGAGTTCTGTTCTGTGTTAAAATGTACGGCCTACACGCTCACATGGATCCCCTGAGAACTAAGCTTTTATCCACACACACTCTCACACACACACTCTCACACAGGCATTTACACACACACACATGTACACACATATTGGCACAAACACACATATGGACATGGACGGACGCACACACACACACGCAGATGTAGAATATCACATCGGCAGACAGACACATGCGTACACATACACTTGGAAGAACCCATGCATTCACACACACTCACACACACACACACACACACACACACACACACACACTGAGGCGTGAGAAATTGTTTTCACCTGGTGTGGATAGAGTTTCATCCTTTCAGACATGAGAGTTTATTAGCTGCTTAAAACATTACCATGGAGGGAGTTCCCCTTCGCTCAAAACTGCTGCATTCCTCACCACACACACACACACACACACACACACACACACACACACACACAGGGGAACACATGCATTCGCGCTCCATCCCTCTGTCCCGTTGAATGCCATCTCTTTCTCTCTTTCGTTGTTACACTGGCATACACACTCCCAACTTCCTCTCTCCCCCTTGCTTTCTCTTTATTTATCACTCACTCACTCTCTCTCTCTCTCTCTCTCTCTCTCTCTCTCTTTCACTCTTTCACTCACTCACTCACTCACACTCACAGAAAACCCACACGCTCCTGTAGGTGTAATGTTACGACGCAGCCTGTTGCATTCCCGGGCCGCTGAGGCTTTCCAGATTGTTCTGTTTAGACAAACGCCGCCACAGAGGGAACGGTGGAGAAAGAGGAGGTGAGGGATATAGATGGTGCGCGGCAAAATATGCATAAACACACACACACACACACGTATGCAAGCGCACACTGACACGCAAAGAAACACACGTGCAGCCTCGTATCCATGCACACATATACAGAACATGCAAAATGGCATGTAATATAGGCACACAGTTGCATACATCTGTACAAACACACATCTAGGCAAATAGTCACACACACACACACACTCACACCCGTTAACCATACATCCTGCAGCAGGACCCTCAGCTTTCCGTATCTCATTGTCCTGCTGAAATGTCAGCCTCGTTAAAGTGGCCTATTAGACTTAATTGAGAAGCAGAGTGTAAATAAACGCCTCGGTCCGGTTTGTTTTCTCTGGTCTCTCCGGCACTCTGCTCTCATTCCAAACCAATTCATCAAAGAGCCTCTCACTCTTTCTGCCTTTTCTCTCGCTCTCTTCCCTCTCTCTTGTTTCCCGGTCATTCTTTCTTTCTTTCTTTTTCTCCTTTCGTTCCTTTTTCTCTTTTTCACTTTCTCTCAGTCTCTCTGTCACTCTGAATTTGCAGTGCTCTCTCTCTTCCTTGCTCACAGAGGACACAAGTCACATTATTACAGAACTACTTGTACTCATTCTTGGCTTTTTTTTTTTTTTTTTTTTTTTTTTTTTTGAGGCAGCTTCAGGCATGATGTAGCAAAATCCAAAATACCTTTTACACAATTTTACAGTAAACGGCTGCAAATACAGGGAAGGGGTAGTGTTTCAATCTTAAGTTTGAGTTTAATAACCAACTTCTCAAACTTTGTCCATGCATTTTGGCTGTGCTGTGTTTAGCTCCCGCCTACACGCTATCTGTAGAATGTCAAAAGCGCATGGTTACACAAGGCTTGAAAATATAAGCGCCCACTCATAATTCGGTTATGAATAAGATTTAAGATTTCTCAGGGCTTGTCTACACTCTTCATATAGTGCCAGAAAATGATTCTTTAAACTTTAACCACAGCATAACCCTTTTTGATGCTCTAAAGAACCTTTTTAGAAAGGTTCTGCATGCTAAAAGGATTCTGCTTTGAACCGTTACGGTGCTGTAAAGAACCATTAAGAATTCATGAAATGCTCCAAATCAAAAGAATTAAGAACCATACTTGATACTTTATTATGATTTCCAACCTTTATTTTACGGTTCCATATAGAACCACTGCCCTATCCAAAGTTCCCTCCTTTTTCAGTGTGTACTCTGTTTGCACACACCTCTTTAACTCAGGCATATGTTTCTCTCGACTCTTTCTCAAAAGTACATAGATGGTAATTTGAAATCAATGTCTTGTTTAATGCTTGTTAAATATCTAGATGTGCTGATTGTAGGATTTTCAATACATCCTTGTTTAATTGTGTATGTCTGAAATGCCTGTGGTAGTAGCCTTTATAAGCCAGCTGACGGACCATACTTTACTGCTCTCACTATTGCTATTTTTCAGTGAATTTGCATAGGAATTGCCTTTTCCAATTCACATCTCTCCGCAATGCAAAGGGCTTGTAGACAAATTTTGCCAAAGTTCCCCATGTCCTGATAAGGTAGGCGTCATTTCACAACGGCAGATTTTTTGATTTAGGTTTTGCATATTGTTTTTTGGAGCTCTTCATTCTAAGTGGCCTTGCTAAGTGTATTAGCTATGACGTTAGTTGTTAAATTGTAGTAGTGAGCTATTATTGGGGATTTGATTTCATTTTTCACTGTTATTTTCATTTGCTAAGATCCTCACAGCTGGCAAGCATATGTAACCGCCGCTAAGCTAGTTTTCACTTGTTTTAAAGCAAGTTGACTGAGCTACAAGGTTTGAGCAGGAGAACGACGATGACTTAACTGAATCCCATGTTCCATAAAAAGAGCCCGTCCATGTCTTCATCTCTGTTACAGTCATGTGTGGCGGTGCTGTGCCATGTTTAGCTGCAGCTAACACGCTATCTGCTTAAATGATGATGACTGTAGCAGACAGTATGGCATACCAGCCTCGTCTCCTCTCTCCTCCCTCCTCCCTCCTTTTTCTCCCCTCTCCATTCCCTCTATTCCCCCTGTCCAACTCTCCCTCCAGTTTTTCCTCCTTCCCCTCCTCTTTCCCCTCCTGTCTCACACTCCTTCCTCTACCTTTCTCCTCCTCTATCCATCTCTCTCTCTCTCTCACTCTATACCACTTTTCCCTTTTCTCCCCTCTCTTGTTGTCCTCCCCACATCTTCCCTCCAAGCCGGTCTCAACCACCTTTACATCTCCCTCTCACACCATCTACTTCCTCTAACTTTCCTCTTAGTTCTCTTGCTTTTGCGCCCTCTTTTCTCTTGCTTTTCTCCCTCTCCCGCTCGCTGTCTTTTTCTTCTTAGCTAGTAGCTAACTAGCTAGCAAGCAAGCCAACATCCCTGCTAAATTCAAGCAGTTGTTGTAGTTGTTCCTGAGATTGCTAGCTAATTTGATAACTGTTAGGTCTGTGTGAAATCCTCACTTGTGTGTTGAAGTAACACTAATTGTATATGCCAGTCTTCCCACCCCAAGTGTTCAAAATGGCCACCTTGGGTATAAAGTTGAGTTCTATCCACTAATAAACACAGCTGAGGAGATAATGGTACAGCCGACCCAGGCTTTGTTTAAAACTCTGTCCATGTTCCACATTCTCCTCTCCCCTCCCTCCCCCTTCCTCCTTCCCTTCCCCTTCCTCTCCTCCTCCCTTATCCCTTCTCGTTTCCTCTCAGTTTCTTTCACCTACTAGAGTTACCTGCTACCGCTCCGACATACACTGAACCCCTTCTCCGTCTGACACACACACACTTGCAGTGAAGCAAAGAGACAAGAGTGCACGCTCGATTGCACTCGCATATATACGGACTAACTCATTGACCCGTGCAACCTCGCAGACTGACAAGGAAATATGGCCCGCGCTCGCACAAGCACACGCGCGCACGAGCACACAGCCACACACACTCTCTCAAATGCACACACCCGCACAAACGTCACACTCCAAATCCTCTCATTTCCTCTTTCCTGTAGCTGGTCAGTCAGGCGTGTGTGACACTGTGAGAGTATCGATGGCAGGGGCAGGTTTTACTGGCCCTCACACACACTCATACACACACACACACACACACACACACCGACAGGCGTAGGGGCAAGCACACACACAGGCATGCTTGTGTATACATGCGCGCGCACACACACCCCTCAGGTTGTTGCAGATGTGGTTCAAATGTTGCCCAATGACCCTTAACCGATACCAGCACCTGGGCCAGGTGTGTGTGTGTGTGTGTGTTTTGTTCCTGGCTGGTAAGTGATGCGTTTCAGGGCCAGGTGATAATGTGTCCTAGTGGACCGCACTACCATATCACAGCAGGGGTGCGTGTATGTGTGTGTGTGTGTGTGTGTGTGTGTGCGTGTGTGCGTGTGTGCGTGCGTGTGTGCACGCCCTTGTCCAGACAGGTCATGGGCCGTTACTCTTTACTAAACCCCCTGCTACTCCCTAGACAGTCGTCATCACCTGTGGAGGGCCTCTCTCTCTCTCTCTCTCTCTCTCTCTCTCTCTCTCTCTCTCTCGCTCAGTGAGTTTGTGTGTGTGTGTGTGTGTGTGCTCTTTTGATTTTACAGAACATCTTCTCACAGATGGAAAGATGAAAAAAAACTCTAAAGTTACAAACTAGGAAAACATACACACACACAAATTTGTGTGCTGATATGTTTTCAGTGTAAGGTCAAAATCTTACGGCAACTATCGCATCTCTCTCTCTCTCTCTCTCTCTCTCTCTCTCTCTCTCTTTTGTCTCTTTTCTCTCCGGATTTCATAGGTAAAATCAATAAGGCATCATTGCTTTATTACACTGGATTCACCTGTTTGGTCTATTCCACAGAAATATCAGTTGGCGCTGCACGCTTTGGACTCCCGGTGTTGATCTCTACGTGTGTGCCGGGCGCTCTATTTTAATTGGCTGACTACAGTACAAATATCTGCAGGTTAGCGGAGGAAGGCCGCGTATCAAACGAAGGGTCACATATACATTTATCCCTGTGTTGTTTTGTAGCTGCCATTGCTTTAGATTGTGTTCCAGTGTCAGAAGCCTATGTATGCTGTGTGTGGGCGGACAGAAAGCCAGTTAAGAAGCCTGGTTTTGTAAACTGAATGTTAACATGAGCAAGGGTACTGAGGGTTGTGCGTTTGTGTGTGTGTGTGTGTGTGTTGCTTGCGTACATTTCTGATTTGCCCGTGTGTGTGTGTGTGTGTGTGTGTGTGTGTGTTTAGGGCCTTGCTTGCATGCTTTTCTGTTTTGCGTGTGTGTTTAATAAATGAGGAAGGGCAACAAAGGTTGAGCGCAGCGCTTGCTCCCCAGCTGGCTTCGTTGTATCATAGCAACTCCACATGAATAATAATCATACACACACACACACACACACACACACACACACACACACGCAAACACAGTAATGAGCCATTCTTCTCCAGCTACTCTGCCTAATCTCTCTCAGCTGTTTCTACTCTACAGTGAGATTCAGTTTACAGTAAGCATTCATTTACTTTGGCTCAATCCTGTTGACGATGTTGATTTTAAATTATTTTGGCATTTTAGCCCTACAGAGCTAGGTTACAATGAGGTGCCTGTACTGTTTTCATACAAATATAATCTCTGTAAATGCTTTTCAGAAGGACAATTCCATTTTTTGTTTGTTTTTCCAAGTGATATTCAGATGGTCCTTTTATAAAGATGCTATAACAGTGGATTCGATTGTCCTCTCTTACTACGCTCTAACTCAGGATACAGTATATAGTGTACAGTGGTAGATAATACTCTGTTTTTCAAAGACAGCATGAAATTTAGTAGAAATTGTGTTTGCATCATAAAGAATTTCTGCCGGCGACGATATCTTTAAGTTTGTTAAAAGACTTTCCAGGGGAATCACTGGATTTGTGATAATAAAAAGTGGTGATATTCGTCTATTTTGGTCAGCGCAGAAAATCAACTGTGGGCTGCATTTCCCTTGGTAAGAAGGCTTCGGGGAGTAAATGTTATCTTGGTCCTTGATACACCAAATACTAGAAGATGAGAGAGAAGATGAATAAATGTGATATGAAATCCATATCTTTTTTCGGTCAAGTATTAAAGGAGAAAAACAACCCTGAAACAGAAATGACATGCTTCGTGATCTTGGTCAATCCGATCAATAATGTAAACATAAAGCGATCTTCTAATTTGGGAACCAGTGCTCCTAACTGCTGTCATTAAAGGGAAACTCCACAATTGGATACTCTTAAACCGTTTGTAAGTTTGATTACTTTGTGATGACGAGTTGTTGTAATTTACCTTTTTATTGTACCCACTTTCCCTCAACCTTCAGTTAGTGATTTCCTACATTTCCCACAATGCCTTTTGACAACTCCCAGAGAACGTGTCTGAACTTGTTCCATTCAGCTGTGGATTATACAGGTAGGTGGAAATAGAGATAGTGATCGCATAGTAAGAGCAAGAGGGTGAGAGTTTAGTTTTTTTTAAAAAAGCGAGAGTCGCACCTCTTACTCGGAACACAACATGTCTTGTGGCTGCATTGCATTCTGGGCCTCGTTTCCCAATAACGAACGCTCTTAGAAGTGTGATCCTATGAAGGTTCGTTTGTTACCTATGTGCGTTTCTCAAAGCAGCACTTAGAGCGGGAGCGCGCCCACGTTTAGGCGATTTAGGAGCGATGATTCATATCACAGCTTTTGCTCTCTGATGAAGACGGCTGTCAATTTTAATATCAGACTGTTCAGGTGTTCGCACAACACTGCTGTCCGTGCGACGGCACCGCAACAGATGCACATGACTGGTTTCACTGCATGTCAGGAAATTATTGAACAGCGCGCCACTCTATTTCACCACACCCATCCATTTTATACAGAGATCATTAGTGGGAAAAATATTGACCTAATAAAAAATAAAGTATATAAGATGAAAATAAATTAGATAACAGTAAGTAACATAAAAACAGCCTAATAAACCTTAAAGTCTCAAGTTAAAAAGTTGTTAAAAAGAGTCCTGCAGATGAGACCGTGGAGTGTTTTTTCCCTTCTCAAGGCACTTAGTTTTCTAGGACCGGTCAGAGGCAGTCGTTATCTACGATCACTTTTAAAAACGTCTTAAGTTAAGATGCTTTTTGGAAACACCTCACAAACTAAAGATGAATGATACTATGATCATCTTAGCCTTAAGATGCTTTTGGGAAACTTTATTGAGGCTGCTGTTGGTGGAGAAATTGGTCTCTCTTCCTCTTCTACGATGGATTTCTCCCTGTATGATTGTTGAATGTCGGTGCAAAATGATAAGTCCAGAAAGAAACTCGTGCTCTTTGATTCTGAGGGACTGACACCAAAACCTGATGTTTACTGTGATGTTTTAGATAGTTCTCATTCTTCTGCAGTTAATTTCCTTTGTAGCTGTGCTGGAAATATCTCAATGTTGTCATCTGCATCATGTGATATACTGTATGTTTGACCAGTTGTCTGCAGGAATAAGAAAAATATACCACCAAACAATAAAATGGAACCAGGAATGCAAGGTACGTTGCCAATACCTGTTTTTTAACAGTAGTAAGGTGTTTTGGGGTGGATTTTTCCTTTGAGAGACAAAACCTGGAGCTGATCCAATACCAATGAACTGGAGACTAAAGGAATAACGGGAATTCTGTTTTAGGGTGGATTATCCCTTTTAACGTCCAAAAGAAACTCGTTCCAGTGTTGCTGCTCGGTACTCCATGGTACTGACAAAGGCCAGCGATGGAAGCAGCACTCACAGTGTTTACAGTGTTTAAATCAGTCCACACTGGTGAAAATAGGAATTTAACTGCATACTTGAGTGTGTGTGTGTGTGTGTGTGTGTGTGTGTGTGTGTGTTGGAAGGAAAGTAGTAGTCGAATGAAGAGAGTGTTCTTTCATTGACCCTGTTCCCTATCTGTTTGGTTTGCTGCCAAAGCCTGTAAACACACTTTAAAAGAAGCCAACACATTAAAAATCAGCTATTTCAGAAGTTAAACTAGCAGCTGCAGTTGTAAAGTTCAGCCAACATCTGTTTTTGCCAAACTCAAAAAGTACCTTTCAGTTTTCAATGCTGGAAATGGCTGATGCTGGATTGTTTTCTTCTAATTTCCTGTAAAAAATCTGTCTTGAATATCACAAATGTAAATTGACTGAAAAAAGTGATATCAGGCGCTGTGTTTTATTTCACTACAGTTGAAGTACTGGTAACACTTTACAATAAGGGTACATTAATTAAGGGTTAGTTAATGCTTAATAAGCGGAGGCAACCAAGGTTCTGGCCTCCCCGTCGTCCATTAATTCCTGATAATGGACACCTCATCAGGCATTATCCCTTACTTAATGTATTAACTAATGTTAATAGCATCTTTTTAAACTATTAAATAATGTATAAATGAATACCTTAGTTAACATGAACACCATTAGTAAATGATTACTAGACACATTAGTTAACTGTTAATTAAGGGCTAGTTAATGCTTATTAAGCATTAACTAACCCTTAATAAATGTACCCTTATTGTAAAGTGTTACCGAAGTACTCTCTCTCTCTCTCTCTCTCTCTCTCTCTCTCTCTCTCCTCCTGTTCTCCCTATTTTTCCCAGCATCACTCTCTCTCTCCTCCCCTCCAGTCCATTCATTCAAGGTTCAACTGAAAGACAGAACGACAGTATCTTAGAATGAAAGCTCAACAGTGAGTAATAGTGGTTTTAGTTTGGTGTGTGTTTGGGGGCAAACTACCTCCTCACCTTGCACAACTAAGCCTGGTTTGACTGGTTTCAGTCGTGTGTTTGTATGTGTGTGTGTGTGTGTGTGTGTGTGTGTAAGGATGGGTCAGAGGAATGACAGACACGATGACAGAGGAAAGATAAAAAACTGGAGTGGGGTTTTTGTTGGAGAAGTTGCGAAATAAAGAAATAAAGAGGGATTAGGGATTGTTCCTCACACACACACTTCCTTCTTCCTTCTTGACCTTTGCTCATCTCTCTTCTCATCTACTGCTCTCTCTTTCTCTCTGCCTCCTCTTCCTCTTCCTCTCTTCTGTCATCTTGTCTCCCAAGTGACATCTACACCCCCCCCGTCACTCTCTTCACCCTATCTCTCTCTCTCTCTGTCTGTCTCCGACTCTTTGTCTCTCGCCCTCTGTCTCTCTGTCTTCCCTCTGTCTTTATCTCATGCCCTCTCAACCTCTCTTTCTTTCTCTGTGTGTGTGTCGTTTCACACTTCTACTCAAACGCATGCACACACACACACACACACACAAAGTCCGGCACCACAAACAAACAGAAACTTTGACCCTGTTTAATAAACAAGCAACCGGGCTTGGAGAGACATTGAGTGTGTGAGAATAAGGAAGCTTTTAATGGCACCTCTTATCTTACTTCCTCTCAACACACACACACACACACAAAAAAGAAAACTGAACTACCCTAAAGTGTGAATGTCGCCTTTCAGAGTGATTCCTCCTACACACACACACACACACACACCCACACACACACACGCACAGGCCAACCTTGTTCTTAGCCTCTCAGTAGGACACTCCATCCACCAACATGGACCAGCTGGCCTGTGAAGTAGCTCAATGAAAGAACCCTCACAGTAGTAGTGCTGGCCCGATGCACACACACACACACACACACACACACACACACACGCGCAAGCATACATTTAAAGACATTTTCTCTATATGCCAAGATAATTTGTGGTATGAAAATTACATTTCAAAGGACACAATAACAACGTCCATAATAAAATATAAGACATAATAGAAAGCTTTTCATTCATTAGAGGTGTGTGTGTGCACATGTGCGTGTGTGTGTGTGTGTGTGTGTGTGTGTGTACATATTCACCAATGCATAGTAGATTGTTTGTGCATTCACACCAGTGTTTTACACTTTGATGCATTGTCATGGAAATTGCTCCTTATCTCTCCTGGTTGTGTGTGTGAGTGTTCGTGTGTGTGTGTGTGTGTGTGTGTGTGTGTGTGTGTGTGTGTGTTCATTAAGCTGATTACAGGTGAATTTGTTGCTTTTGATGATGCAGAGACGTACATCTGAGAGACAAAGAGAGAGAGAGGGAGACAGACCGAAAGACGAACACAGAAACGATAAAAACAAGAGGAGGAGGGGATGAGAGCGAGAGAGAAAAACCAGGTGAGAGGGAAGAGAAATGAGAGAAGGTTAATATTCATCGGTAATTCTTCCTTCCTGTTTTCCGTTCTCTTCTGCTGCTTGGAATCCGCTTAGTCTCAGACTGAGCTTATTCATTCTCTCTCTCTCTTTCTCTCTCTTTCTGTCCTTCTCCGGCTCTCATTTCATTCTCTTTTCTCTCTGTTGTTGTTTTTTTTCCCCATTGCTCTCTGTCTCTCTGTTCTTCTGTTTGTTGTTTTGTTTTTTCTGGTGTTTCTCATTCAGTTTGTCTCTGTTTCTTTCTTCCTCTACTGAGTAATTTTCATTGACTCTCTCTGTCTCTCTCTCAGGGAAAAAAAAAGAAAGAAAGATAAAACATGGAGCTCATGAGCGAAGACCTCCGCTGCTCATTTGTTTGTTTATATTTGTTTACCGAGATGCAAAGCACCGGTGCAGTCCAATCTTCCCTCCTCTGTTGCCTGCGTGTGTGTGTGTGTGTGTGTGTGTGTGTGTGTGATTGTGAGTATGTGTGTATGTGGGCGTGCGTACGTGTATGCACTTCCTCTGAGGGAGAGAGAAATGAACTTTGTAACTCGGCTAAAATTATTTTCTGTCTTCTGACGTTGCTCTTTTGATCCGCTCTTTTTTCTTCTTTTCCACTTCTTCCTCTCTCCTTACGTTTCTTCTGTCTTTACATTCGTATTCGTCTGTACTTCCACACACACACACACACACTCGCTCGCTCATATGGATACACACAGAGACAAATCTCCAACCTACGCCTTTCGCAGTCAAAGCAGGATTCAAACCTGTATCCTCCTAGTCACAAGCCTGCTTCTCTATCCTAACAACATGCCCAACTCCCCTCTGTCTTTTAGCACTGTCTTAATTCATCACTGATACTCTAAACAGGTAACAAACAGGTTAGAACAAAGCATCTGTTTTAATCCTACACATAGATATTTCAGTCTAACATACTTTTACTCTTTCTACTGCAGATATGGCCCATCATGCGTCGCCCCGCTCTTTACCTGCTTGCTGTGTTCCTTCCACAATAATGCTCCAACCCAAGAGGAACGATTTTGAAAATCTTACAGCACCAATGCAGGAGTGTGTCAGTCTAATAGGAAAATATTTCGACGTACAATGTGTCCGAGAAAGACACTTTTACACCACGGTCCCTTTAGCAGACTGTCCTCTCCTCTACCACTGCACCAAGCTGATCAAATCTTCCACTAACCTTAAATATATGGAGTCCACTATTCCCAAAATGCTCTGATATGTTTTAGATACCTGTATGAGTTTAGGTTACCAACTTTTTCTGCATTTGTTGAGCCCGTTCTGCTACCTCAGAGCAGATGAGGAGGAATTACAAGAAACACATACTTCACCAGCATCGTTACGTTTATTTCAGGAACACATTGCCAAGCAACTACAGCAGCGCACGACTTCATGTATTTACAGTATGTGTAAAGCAGTGGCGCATGTGTATGTGTGTGTGGGGGTGTATGTGTGTGTGTAAGTAGTATAAAACTGATGTAAGTTATATGACGAAAGGATGTTTTTCTGAAAATATATTCGATTATTTTTATAGTGGTGGTTGTTTATCCACCTTTTGATTTACCGCAACATCTTTGTGCCTGTTGTTGTATATGTAGCTTTGTATGTCCTTATAGTGTGTGAGTGTGTGTGTGTGTGTGTGTGTGTTTTGTGTGCAAAGAGATTCAGCTTCTCAGTGAAAGTACAGTTTGTTCCATTTAATGGTTTTATTGCTACTGAACAGCTTCTAATTGGCATAATTGAGAATACAAGACAAAAGGAGAGATGAATGACGGGAAGGAAGAGCGACCTTTATGTGTTCTTTTTATACCTACTATACAGTATTTGTGTTTGTGTGTTTGAAAGAGAGAGGGAGATAAATAAAGAGATTCATTCATTCACATAGAGTGTGTGAGTGGGTTGAAACGTGTGTGTCAAACACACAAAATCTTATCCATCTAGAAACGTGTGTGCGTGTGTGTTGTTTGTAAGTGGGTGTTAATTGATGCATTCTGTCCTTTTGTCTGTTTAATGGAAAAGCACTTCTCATTAAACTGTCACTCACAAATCTGTGTGCATGTGTGTGTGTGTGTGTGTGGAAAGGGAGAAAGAGAAAGAAAGATGGGAGGAGGTTATTATAATACAGTGTGAAAGGAGGAGAGAGAGGTTGTAAAAGGGGAGCTGGGAGAGAGAGAGAGAGAGAGAGAGAGAGAGAGAGCACTGGAGAGGTACAGAAGAACAGACCATTACAACAATTAGTGTGCCATTTAAAAGCTTTCCTCCGTAGCTGTTTGATATTGAAATGAAACAACACGTCTCTACAGGAGGGCGTTGGAAAATTAGCCTAACAATACATTAACTGACACACACACACACCCGCTCTTCGTCACCTGTGGAGGGCTTGCCCCCCCCCCCCCCCCCCTCTCTCAATTCAATTCAATTCAGTTGTACTTTATTGACATGAGAGTGAGGAAACAATATCACTAAGGAATCAACATAAAAGATCAACATTTTTATCTTAAAGCCCCAACGTGTAGAATATTTACCTCAATATATCATTCTCAAATTTATGATAGCGTAGTGTAATGGCTGTAGAAAAATTAGATCTTGGTGAAAATTGGTTTTATTCTATGTTTTGCTCTCCATGTGTTTATTCTATTTGTCCCGGGGTACGATTTGGCAAGAAATGTGCAGGATTCACTTACGGGACAAAGATAGAGCCTCACCCAAAACAGAAAGAGGACCCACTTTGCGTGAGTGTCTGTATGTTTTTCAGTGTTTAGTACTATACTCTCTCTCTCTCTCTCTCTCTCTCTCTCTCTCTCTCTCTCTCTCTCTCTCTCTCTTTATGTAATGTTGTTTCTTCTTCTCCTTGTGTATCTATAGTACTTCTACAGTCTCACCGTGAAAACGACCATGTATGTAAAGTGAAACAAACTCATAGGGTTGAAAGGTTGGACACAGCTATCACACATGAATGAATAATCCAAATGTGCCATTGCCATGGTAACACATCTGTGAGTCTCGTGCGCTGCGCTGATGCCCATTTCCATGACGACCTTATAGAAAGTTCTGTGGCAGCTATCAAAAGTGACCCAGTCAAATGTCCATACTGCAGTGTTGATTTAAAGCTGCATTAGGCAACGTTTGCACATTAGCACACAAGCAATCAAGACTATTAGCATCATATGTAAGTAACAACTCTAAGTAAATCCATACTCATTCCCATACTTCCCACTTGTATAATT
>NC_136006.1:12262678-12267678 GCF_048128805.1 Centroberyx gerrardi | reverse complement strand
AAACAGCTGTTGATCCCCCCCCATCCCATCCTCCCACCTCAGACGCTGTCCATCAGCCAACGCTCCTCAATCAATTAACGTCCACTAATCTGTGTGTGCGTGTGTGTGTGTGTGTGTGTGTGTGTGTGGGTTGGGTGGGCGGATGCGGTCAACCGTCTCATTGAAGCGGCAGCTCCAAATCAAATTTGCGAGCCAGAGAAGCAACCCCTCATTTCCCTTTCTCATCTGCCTGCCCCCTACTCGGTCCACACACACACACACACACACACACACACACACACACACGCACACACACACACACACACGCACACACACATACACACACAATATAGATACAGATACAGACACAGATACGTAGCAGACATGTTTAGATGCAGGCATACAGGCAGATACACACAAATAGGCACATGCAGAAATACTCACACACATACATATACACACACACACACACACACACACACACACACACACACACACACACACACACACACACACAGAGCCAGAGTCTGGTTATTTCCTCATGGTAGATTATTATGGTAATCTGAAGGCTCCAGGTGCTAAATCTACCAGCTGCAGGAAATAGGATTTTCCGGGAAGCAATTCCATCCCTTCATCCATCCATTCCATCCATCCATCCATCCATCCATCCATCCATCCATCCATCCATCCATCCATCCAGTCATTCTCCATCTCTTTACACCTCCATTCACCCTTTCAATCCTCCCTCCTTCCATCCATCCACCTTTATATCTGTGTGTTCATTCATTCACCCAGCATCCATCCATCTCTCCCTCCATGTATTTATGTATCTCTCCATCCATCCATCCATCCATCCATCCATCCATCCATCCATCCCAGACTCAAGAAATAGAAAAGTATAATATCACCTTGGGAAGTATCCATCCATTCATCCATCCATCCTTTCCACTGAACCAAACTGAGAAAATAGGATTTCCCCTCAGAAAGCAACTCTGTATTCCTCCCTTCCTCCCAATCCTCCATCCCTCCATCCATTCACACGTCCCTCCATCTCTGCCAGACTGAGAAAATAGGATTTTCCCTGGAAGCAACTCCAATTATTATATCACTCCCTCCTTCTGTCCATCCCTCCCTCCCTCTTTCCTATAAATAGTCCTGTATGTAACCAGAGCTGTACATCTGTTCCTCTGTCTCTCCCTCCGTAATTCAAAATATTAAACTGGTAATCCTCAAGTTCCTCATTTTGTCTTTTTTTATTTTTTTATTTTGGTGACATCTTTGTTGCTAAGCGCTCATTTCTGTGGTGTTTCTGCACTGCACTTCCCAGAGATCACCTGTCAATCAAACAGGCACTGTGACGTCTTTTTCCTTGGATTTTCTGTTGAAGAAGTTTGAGTTTCTGTTACGCCATGGTGGCTGTCGCTGCTCATGCCAACTACTCAGTTCTTCTTCTATTTATTGAAAACAAATCGCTGTTGCTTCACGACCGCATCAAACGCTTCACTTCTTGTGCGCCAGGGGATTTTTCTTTTTTCCCAAGAAGCACTTGGTGTTTAGAACAGCAAATGTAAAAGCTTTAACTAATAAGCTGAATCAAAATTGTGTTGAGGCACAAAACAGACAATTATTTAGATGAAAATTTTGCAGATTTAACCAAGATAGGACTAGATCCATCCGTCCACCCCCCCCCCATGCTGCATATGGTTATGTGTAAATGCCAAGCTATATTTCCCGCTCTCCTTTTCTGCCCTCACTCCATTTATCCATTATCCGTCTCAATCTCCTTCGCTCCTGTTCTGCCTCCCTTATCCTCCTTCCATTTCTGTGCGCAGGTACGACGGCCAAGCCATTTCTCCATCCCTCCCTCCCTCCCTTCTTCCACCACTCCATCCCTCCGCCTCTCTTTTCCTCCGTCACTCCTTCCTTCCTTTCCTATACATATGGTTGTGTAAAGGCCAAATCATTTTTCCATCTCAGTCCCCACTAGGAGAAGGAAATGTCACCCCTACTGTATATGAGCTTTACACTAGCCTGGAAAATGAACTGCATATATAGGCGCCAAGGTAGTGTGTGTGTGTGTGTGTGTGTGTGTGTGTTCCCCCTCTTTCTCCCTGTATGTCTGTCTTGCTCAAGTCCCACGCAAACAGGATGCTTTGCTACAAAATAATTTCCAGGTAAGTCAAACAGGCTTAAAACAGCTTAAATGGTGTGTGTTGTAACCCTACTGTACAGTAAAGTCGACTCAGTGTGTATGTGTGTGTGTGTGTGTGTGTGTGTGTGTGTGCGCGTGTGTGATTGCACATTGTTTCCTCTAATTACAAGCTAAGGCAACAGCCAGTTCTCTTCATGGTGTTTACTGTCAACATTACCATACAGTGGGCATTGAATGAGGGAATCACAATGTAAGGCTGTCTCTCTCTCTTCCTTACACACACACACACACACACACACATACACACACACACATACACACACTGCGATGGGATGAATAAAATGAATGAAAGAAAGAAAAAATGAATGAAAAGGAGAAGAATTGGGATGGATGTAGGGAAGAACTACAGGAGAGGAGAGTAAATGAGATAATTAAGTTTTCTGATAAGAGGGAGGGAGAGGTGGAGTCAAAATAAAAGAGGCAGAGGGGGTGAGAGAGAATGAAAGTGAATAAGAAGGAAGGTGGTATGAAAAGTGGAAAAGAATAAGGGAGGGAATGAGAGAGGAGTGGGTAATGAAGGAGAGAACGAGAGAGAGTGAGAGAGAGAGAGAGAGAGAGAGAGAGAGCTACGAGTGTTGTAACATGACACACACACACATGCTGACACAGACAGTCCATGTAATCAGCCCTCCAGGGGTCTGAAGATGCTTTATCAGTGTGAGGTTCCCTGACCCTAGTCTTATCAATGATCAGAGACCACTGAGTGTGTGTGTGAGTGTGTGTGTGTGTGTGTGTGTGTGTGTGTGTGTGTGTGTGTGTGTGTGTGCGTGTCATTACACCATTCCTGATAATCCTATCAGTTTGTGTCATCTAAGACAAGAGATTTTCCCACAAAGAAAATCACTGTTATTGTGTTCCCACAGCCCAAGGGACCCCCCCCTCCCCCAAACAGACACACACACACTCACACACACACACACTCACACACACACACACACACACACACACACACACACACTGTATACAGTGTATACACTGTATACAGACTCACACACCTCCCTAAGGCTGTTGTTATTGATCATGTCATTAGATTGAGAAGGATGTAAGATGTTCTGCATCCTGTCATTGAAAGTGTGTGTGTGTTTGTGTGTGTGTGTGTGTGTGTGTGTGTGTGTGTGTGTGTGTATGTGTGTGTGTTACATGCAAGTGACCAGTGACCCGTGCTTTTCTGTACCCCCAGTGTTACAGTTGAGTAACTTACCCATAAACAGGCCTTTCTATTGTTTCTCTTTAACAATACCAGCATACATATGACTGTACTCACTGCAATTGAAAGGTAGTGGCACGTAAAAAATAGTGTGTGTGTGTGTGTGTGTGTGTGTGTGTGTGTGTGTGTGTGTGTGTAAATGCTTGTGTGAGAGAGGTTTCCCATACAGTAAAATACAGTTTGGTCCAGTTACTGGAGTTCTACTGGTAATGGCTTAAATAGAGAAGAATGGGGCGACCAATGAACTGATCGGAAGTTAGAATAAAGGAGAGAACAAAACAATAGCGGATGAAAGGGAGGAATGGGTGGCGAGGGGGTGTAAAGAGGAGTGTAGAGGGGGGTTTATCTCTCCTCTCCCTCCTGTCTCTTTACTGTAAACTGTCTTGTCAAATCAGACAGTGACTGATGGTGCTAAACAGCAAACCTCCGCTGTCGCATCAAAACCATGCAACTGTAGAAAATTTACTTTGGACGAATCTTCATAATCAGATTGATGCCCATGCATACTTGCTCATGAATTGTTTAAGTGCACAAAGGTTTTTGTGTGGCTGTCCCCAGCACTAGGCTTATAAGACTTAATTAAAACACAAAAGACCACCTCTGAATCAAATAGAAACATAAAGATCATTGAATTGGAGTTATAGGGGTTGTTCATACAATTGCAGCAGTGCATTCCTTTTAAAGTAAAAATCCACAACATTTTCATATAAATACATGCTACTCTCTATGGAGGACAGATATAAGACAATCGTGATTCCAACTATACCCAGTTCATGAAAGCTTTTACATTTGCTGTTCTAAACACCCGGAGTCTGGCAGGTCTTTCCTTGGGAAAATTTGCAGGCGCACAGAAAGTGATGCGTTTTACATTTCCAGCAACAGCAACAGCAGTTTGCTTGGAATAAATAGAAGAAAAACTGGGTGGTTAGCATGAGCATCGACAGCCACCATGATTGAAAATCCAAGGAAAAAGACGTCACAGTACTGGACACACTGTTTTTTGGGTAAAGGAAAGAAAGGACTAAACTTTGAAGGTCCGTATCTCCTCGGCGGAAGGTCCGCGCCCCCCTACTCGTCGGTGGAAAAATGTAGGTCGTCGAGGTGCCCTCAGGCGATTTTTAGCGCCTCCGGAAGGCCCTGCAGGGGTTCCTGAATAGCGTCCATTTGGGGTACCCTAAAATGAATGGAGGTGAATGGCAAGTGGACGGGCCTTTCCCTAAAGGCCCTGACACACCAAACCGACGTCAAAGAACCAGCGGCGACGAAGGCCGACTGTTGCGTCGCCTCACGTCGCCTGCGTCTGGTCCAAAAAGTTGCACTTGAACACACCGCAAAGACTACAGCGGTGACGGCCAACTAGCACGTTCGTTCTGCGCCTGCGTGAGGGGAAATCTGTATTCATCATTAAAAAAGGGAAACCGGAAGACCTAGGACTGCAGATATACAAACCGTAAACAAAGCAGCGTTTGCTTACCATTTTCACACCACTCTCGCTCATCACAGACGGTTTCGCTACTTCTAATCGAGAATATGTCTGATAAGAAGTTGCAAATGGCACTAGCGTTGTCAGCCCTTGGTCTTTTGGTTGTGGCTTGTGACTTT
>NC_136006.1:12237678-12252678 GCF_048128805.1 Centroberyx gerrardi | reverse complement strand
GTTTTTTAACTTTCCAGTGTTGACCTCTCTCACTCCGTCAGCGTTACAGCGCTCACAGGAGTCGCACTGAGTTATCACCCGTGATGTCGTGGTAAATAAGAAGGTGGGTAACCATAACCTCCAGTCCGTGATCATCATAAGACAAAACAGCCACCAGTGTGAACAAAAATCAATTAAGTTTTCAGAAAAGCATTCATTCTTGCGTTTTTCTCCTATCCGCACGTCCCTTGTTAGACATTTGCGTTTTGGTTAAGGACATGTGGCAGTTTATATAAGGCTATTTAAACAAGTATTTCTACGCAATCAACTTTTAAGGCGGTTTTAACCAAGTCACTATCATTAACAATGTTTTGCCCTTACTTTTTGTTCGTCATTGTCCGCTGTTATCCACGTTGGTTTCACCCCATCCTCTCTGAAGCGATTTTCGTCGTCTTTCTAGCTTATCAATGATGATTTTGTGCTGCATATTACCCATGTGGGGTTTTCATCCAACTCTTATCCGTGTATTATCGCCGTTATGAGGACTGTACCCTAACGAAAAATCATTATCATGCTCCTATAATAATCCTATAGGGACTAATGCGCCTGTGGTCCGCAAGGTACTCAATGGAGTTTTTAGTGATCTTATCGTACTTGATGGTGTTTTTATCTCATATGGTATCACTGTAATTTTCTTATTAGGGACTGAAGAGTGTACCTGGGCTAATCAATATTAAGTTTATAGCGACCTTATCGTACGTAAATGTATTTTTTATTCCCTATGGTATTTCTATAGAATCTTCTGTAGTATGATTTTTGACTTATAGGCTGGTAGCTGCATATTTTAAAGTTTTACTGTGATGTTTGCATATTAGGCCTATTCCTCTAAAATGTATTATAGGATTACTGGTTCTTTTTGGTAGGCTAAAGGTTCTTGAGTTATAGGAGAGGAGAGCAGCGGAGAGGACGCGGTGACCGGGCTACCGTCTCCGCCTACCGGGGGCCAGTGTCGCTCCCGGCGGGCGGAGGTCGGATTCCCTCCTGCCTCTCCCAACCGGGGCTGATGTGGTCTTTCAATTCCCTCCTCCGTGTGCACGACGGGGCTTAAAGCTGCAAATTACACCCCGATACGCACCGGCTGTGAGCTCTGAGATGGTACAGTCTATGCGCGTTTAGCCTAGGTTCGCGGGTTTCAGGCAAAATGGTAATATCCGTGCGCGTCAATACAGCCTAGGACTTTTGAGGCAACACTGCACGCTTTGGTGTGTGCCAAAATAACCCTTTACGCATAGGAATATAGGATACTGGAACGCTCTTTTCTTTAAGCATTGAACGACCGCGCTTTGCATCATGCCTAACGAAGCCTTTTAGTTGCTCAAATCATGGTAAAGCCCGGCCTCCACTGATTTATGGCATATGGGTTATAAAACACCGGTAACACGCCAAACAAAAACAAAAAAAAACGAACAAAAATCAAGAAATCTTTAATTTTTCAGCAGCCTAATAGTTAGGCTAAATGTTATTTTTACGCCAAGCAATATTGTTCTTGAAGAAAGTGGTTGCTAAGCGACACATAAGTATGAGTGATTTTTGCTGAGTGCATTAATATTTAAATGAACTATTACGTGGTCACAGGTGTGTGTTTATTGGTAATTTTAAGTGACACAGCCAATCAGAACTGAGAGCCGGGACAGTCAGTTTTATAAAGGAGTGTTTGTTTAATGGACTAAATAGCAGTTAGTGTCAGATTTTAGTGACGAGGAAGCTCTGTGGTTTGACCCACAACTGTATAGGCTTCTTGCTTCTTGCTGTTTTTTAATGGCAGGGAATATTGTTTTTGTCTTTAAACTATGTAGGCGGCCACGATGTGCCATTTAGGAGACTTAGAGCTCCAGGTTATTTAAGGCCGAGAAGAATACAGTAATGGCCAGTTATCACCTATAACTTGTCTGTTATACAGTCAGATTAACACAGTTCTGAGTTTAAGTGAATAGGTTTACCCATAGTCTGCCAAATGCAATATGTGACTGGTAGTTTTTCTCTGGATCGGTGAAATTCTCACCGTCACTTTAGATTTTCCTTTGTTTATTGTCTATTATTTATATATATATATTATTTTTTTAATTTTACACATCTAGAATACACCTCCAACTTGAATATGGGCTAGTTGAACTAAAGTGTAGGCTAATGGGAATCGTATATGAAACCTCAGTATGTAAGCTGTAATCACAGTTGGAGATGGGCAACGTGGTTTAATTTCCATTCTCCTTAGTGCTTCCTCCTCTCATTATGTGGTCGGTAGGAGTTGCTGCGTCCAGCACAGCGAACCAGAACCACAGCAGCGACTGTTCCTTGAAGTGGAGCACGCTGAGTTTTTGGATTCCCCATCTCATCATCGCTCATCAGATGACAGAGCAGTCATGCTGTTTCAGGGAAACTGGGACTTGACCATGCTGCATGGTTTTGACTACAGTAATTTGATTAACAGACAGACATGGACAGACACACACACACACGGCCTGTCTCTCTCAGTTACCTCTGGTTTTCTAAGGAAAAAAAGGTAGCTACAGTCAGGTGTCTTTGAGAAGTTGATTGAATCAAAGCCGTATCTCCATTCAGTGCCCGTTCTTTGCTTTAAGCCACAGTCATGTGTAAATGCAATTTGAATCCACTTGGCTTTCCCTAGAAAACGGGGAGCTAAGAGGGTAGTTTTGGAGAAGTTGGCTGAATTAAAGGTTTTACTTGATTTAGTGCTTATTCAGAAGCCTGAGCCCGGGGTTTTGCAGATCTCATGACTTGGATTGAGTGGCCTGTCTGCCAAATGTTGTTTTGGAGGAAAGTAGTGTACAGAGAGCACAGTGGAGGCATTCTTTACATCACATTTCTCCTCGGCCTGTTGTGAGGAGACGTCTACTTTGGGACTATTGCTATCTGGAGATTTTCTTGTCAGCTGAGGTCTCATAAAATAACTTCACATCGGGCCACTGTGGACCCCTCATTTAAGAGGATTTAACCCCGGGGACCTCCAAATGTAAAGATTTGCGCCGTTTGAATAATAATTTATCACGTAATTCATAAGAGGAAATAAGTGTTGAATGTGAAGCCTATGATTCAAACAGCCATCCGTAGACATTTTCTCACTGCTCTAGCATGTAGCATACCAAAACAGAGTGACATTACATTCAACTTTCACTTCATTTTTTCTGGGGAGTCCTCACCTCCCCTGAAGGAGCCAGCAGGGGGTTCCCCTGCTGGCACATTGAGAACCACTGGAACACACACAGACACACACACCCACACACACACACACACACATAAGGCAGTAGGCAATGCAGGATGAAGCCTCTTCAGTAGTAAACTTTTACAGATGTGCTCTTAGCCACCGATCATGTGCCTCTACTCTGTTGTCTCCGGAGAGAGGAGAGAGGGAGGGAGAGTGATACCGAAAAACAGACACAGAGAGACAGAGAGAGAGAGAGAGAGAGAGAGGCAGGCAGGAGGGAGGGATGAAAGGATGGAAGGACTAGGGAGGAAGTAACAGAGACAGAGAGACAGAAACAGAGAGAGCGAAGCTGCAAAAAGAAGTGAACGAAGCGGAAGAATGATTTTTAGCCTCTCTGTTTGATCCTGTTTCTTCATTCCGTTTGATCACAGCTGTGCCTGGAAGGGAGATAAACGGACATAATTGGCCACTCAAGACCAGCTGTCTGCCTCTATAGTGTCTCTGCTGAAATATGCTGGATGATGAAACAGGCTCGCTGTGATACAAATGGTGAGAAGTAAGTTAGCATAGGCTGTGTTGCTTCCAGGTAGGCTCTGAGCCCTGCCGCCCAGGCCTGTTTTTGGGAAGCTCCGGCCAGCGCAATGTGTTGAGTCATGAGTCCCAGGACGAGAAGTTTCTCAGTTTGCTTTTGGGCTGAAAAGATTTCCCTACACATGCATATGTAGGCTATATGACGGGCGACGTTAAGGAAAATAATAGGTTATATTTTTATTTTGTAAAATGGTTTGAATGGATGTAAATGATTTTGACAGCTTATTTCTACCTCCCCTTTCTGATGATTGTCTGTGGACCCTGAGGAACACGCACAGTCGAAACACCAGTCGAATAAACATGCTAGATGTATTGAGTGCTCCAGTGTGTTGCTTTGGGTAGTCGTTACCTGCCGAAGAGCCCTTAGTAAAATAGACCTACAAGTCTTGTCCAATGTCTGTGAGCACCTATCCTCAACGAAATAGTGGCTGAAGCGCTCTGGATCAATTGTCAATTAAATTATATTGGGTATGCACGCTGTCAGGTGTCTATATGAACCAAAAAACATGCTTTTTACACGCTTTGCTGCTTTGGTGTTGCACTGTTGCTCCACTCTGAAGAGGAAATGTAGAGTCCTGCAGTAGATGCAGAGTGGAGGAGCTTCTACTGTACCACTGTATGGCTTTATGTAGACCATGTAGCCTGAGTGTGACGAGGCTACCTAGTGAATTTTTTATGGCCTAGTCAGCCTAGAGCTGGAGCCCCGCATCTCCTTTAACCAGGTGCTGTTTTACTTTGGGGCAGGCTTGTAATAATTAACCGTTATATTGGCCTGGGTCATAATGCTTTGTAAGCTTCAATTGACCATCAATAAACTAAACCATCCATGTCATTTCTTCACACAATGGGGTTATACCCTGTTTTACTTCACTTCACATTGTATTGACTTGCTGCCATTGGCACAATGATGCCATGTAATTACTTTGCTATGGGAAAAATCAGTTATTTGCCTGAAATATTACAGATTTTATGTTCTATGAAATTGCACAATGTCAATTTAACTGTGTTTGTTATTTTCACTTGGTGTGTTTGTGTTTTCATGGATAATTACTCAGTGCCTATGAGGATTGACAAGGATACTTTAGAAAGGCTGGAGTATTAATGGTAGGATGAGAGAGGCAGAGAGAGAGAGAGAAAGAGAGAGAGTGGGCAGAGATGAAGGATGAGAAAGAGAGGGAGAGAGGGAGAGAGGAAGGGATGATGAGAGGTACGGAATGAGAGAGAGAGGGAGAGAGAGCATGAGAGAGCATTAGGGAAATGAGAGGGAAGCAGCAGAGTGTGAAGCAGTGGTTGAGTGGAGCCACCTGCAGTAGACTAATCCAGATCTATCCCAGTCTCTCCTCTGTCTAGCGCAGGAGGGTTCTCACTTTCTGGCCAAGTTATCACTATGTGTTCTATAGTTGTATAGTTGTATAGTTAGTTATATAGTAGTTTTCTATATTTGATGTTTTAACTATATTTTAGGTTAGGGTTACATATTGAACGGATATCTGTAGAATTCTCACCTTTTCTTAAACTTCCACTTGTCAAATGGTGTGAAAAAGTTTCTACCCATCCTAACATGGCTCAGGATACATTTTTAAGGATACTATAGTACAACTTTGAAACCTTTTTCTTCATAAAGTGGCTGTGAAGTCACATGAGGAATAGTAACCAACTCAAATTAAAAATTTCAAGGTATCCCTTTATGGCGAGGGTTACAGTTAGAATCGATTTTGTGGTGAAAATTCAGCTGGGTTGTCCAGGTGCACACTGGGTGCTCTCACGCAGGCTACAACTGAGTGTACAAATGTGTGGCAGATGACACAACGCATGAGAATTTATTCAATATTGACCTCATTTTAATTGTCCTGATAGCAGCTGTTTTCTGCATAAAGGGCTATCCTGGTTTCAGAGGTTTCAGACCACCGTGCTTTTGTTGTTTACTAAGAATTAGTCATGAATAAGAATAAATGAGCAATGCGAGATTCATAAGAAATTTCTGTGTCAAATAAGAGGATGATAGTCTTTGTCTCTCCCCTAGACCTGAGTAGCATGTGAGAGTAATAGTGGCTTCACAACAGAGTGCTGGTCCACTGACACCCTGAACCTAGTTTTCAGGAGGCTATAATAAACATTAAGCCAATTAACCACTGGCTCTCTCTCTCTCTCTCCCTCTCTCTCTCTCTCTCTCTCTCTCTCTCTCTCTCTCTCTCTCTGTCTTTATAGAAGGGGAAGAACAATTAGTGGGTCTAGCAGGACAGTCTAATTACAGTTATCATGTCATTACTAAACTGTTAGTATTCTAGTGTCTTCAGTGGCCACTGGTAATGACTGGAGTAATTAGATAGAGGGGGGGATCAGTGTGTGTGTGTGTGTGTGTGTGTGTGTTTGTGTGTATATGTGTGTATATGTGTGTGTTCTTGTATTTCTATACTTATGAGGACCAAATGTCCTATGGACTAGATCAGGAAAATCCTCCAAAATGAGGCAACTTTTCCGGTTCTCACGTCTTTATAAGGCTTGTTTATGGTAAGGAATAAGGTTAGGGTTAGGGGTTAGGGGTTAGGGGTTAGGGGTTAGGGGTTAGGGAATGAATGTAGTAAATGACGGTTATCACAAGTATAGTAATACAGAAATGTGTGTGTATGGGTGTGTGTGTGTGTGTGTGTGTGTGTGTGTGTGCGAGCGAGCTAAGCCTTCTGTGTCCTCAGCCGTCCCTCCAGAGCGGTGCAGTGTGAGGCCACAGGTTGTTTTCCTCTTTCTCTCTCCCTTCACGCTGAATCATCCTGTTGTTTTCTCCTTTTCATGGCACTTCACCTCTCCTTTAATAGCGCACTCTGTCTCTTTCTCCACACCTCCGTCTGTCAGTGTTTTCCCTCGCTCCGATTAGGGAACCTCACTCACCTTCTTTTCGCTCCGCTCCGCCACGGTGGGAAATCTCTTTACTGTTTCATCCACCACTCATCTTTTTTTTTCCCGTCCGCCCGTTGTTCTCTCTGACTCTGTCACTCTATGTTTTTCTCATCCTTGTTCGCTCTCTCCGGTAAAGAAAAAAGCTGCACAATTGGAAATCCATTCATATACCTTGTTAAAGGCACTCCATTCACACGCTTCTTCAAAAGACGGATGAATAGCACTCCAAGTGGGCTGGTTTTACTCTTTTCTACGATGACTTAAAGGAATAAACCAAGTTTCTGGGAGATTGGCCCGTTGGTCAACTTACCGGTTAAGTGATGAAAACAATCATCCATGTGTCCCTGGTTTACTCTAGTGCTCCATGCTAGCATACACTATGTTGAGTGATAGTAGGCAACCAGCATTATCCAACGTTAGAAGACTGATCTTGTAATAATAAGAAGTCGTTAGTGTTTTTTTAATAAAACTAAAGTATTAACACAATAATGCTGATGTGGCTAGGTTTATTTTTGGAACTATTTCAGGAGAACAACCACTTATTCATCCCCTGCGCAGTAATTTTTAGCTGTACGCAGTCTGCTATCACTAGGGCTGGGTATCGTTTAAAAAATTTATGATACCAGTACCAATACCAGTGCCCTTAATGTGATACCGATACCAATAGAGTACTTCATTCGATACCTTTTTTTTTTACGTTTTGGTGGCATCTTGGCACGCTGAACTGCCAACTCCGTCACATACACCGCGCTCGACTTCACCACAGACTGTATGGGTTGTAGCTGCTGTGGTAGTGGGCCAATCACAAATCGCATTAAATTGAAGAACGCTTGTGGTGATTGGCTGCGAGCAAAACCATACAAATAGTCATTTTTTTCTAGATCTGTGTACAAAAAGTATCGAATGCAGGTATCGTTTGACTGGAGAAGTTTCGATACTACTTGGTACTGGGTTATTTCGGTCGATACCTTAAAGGTATCGAGTACCGATACCCAGCCCTACCTATCACCCACCTCCTTAGAAACAGGGAAAATAGTCCCGGGGATAACAGTAGGATACATTATTTTTATATCATATTTCATAAATTTTATCGGTCTCCTGCACTTAACTGCCAGACTTAGCCGTATATCGTTTAAGATGACTTAAAATTTAGCTTTGGATCATGCTACAAGTTCTCATTTTCTCACTTCTGAGATAATGCTAGTCAGCTACTATCACTCAGCATAGTGTATGCTAAAGTGTTAGCATGGAGCACCAGAGCGAATGGTGTAACATGTTGTTCTCTTTTGCTGCTCACTCTCTCTTTCCTCCTCTCTCTCCTACTGCTCTCTTTCACTTTAGTCTCTCACCTGCTATTCCCTCTCTGTCTTTCCTTCTGTGTCCGTAGATCTCTCCCAATGTCTTCTTCTCTCTCTCTCTCTCTCTCTCTCTCTCTCTCCCTCTGCCCACTCTCACTGCCCTTCTCTCCCTCTCTGTCTCTTTTCTATTTTCTATTGCCCCATAGATCAGGTGGTGTCTTCGCTCCTGTGTTGAGGGTATAAAGGGGAGAAGGTTTTTCTTTAGGTTTTTATATCACACACTCATCCCTCTTTTTTATAGACCTTTGCCTGGCATATCTCTCCATTCGCTCATCGCTCTTTCTGTTTCTCAGATCCTTTGTAGTCTTCTTCCGTCTCTCTCTCTCTTTCTCACTGTAGTTTTCCACTGTGGCTTAATGCAAGGCACCTGGAGAAGCGTACGACCCCACCTGTGTGTGTGTGTGTGTGCATGTGCTTGTGTGTGTGTGTGTGTGTGTGTGTGTGTCTTGTATTTTCTGTCCAGTGAGCTTTTCTGAGCTGCTGACTTTCTCCTTTCAGATGATGCGAGACAGATGTTCTGGCATTACTCTCTCTTTCTTCTCATTCTCCCTTTCTTTCTCTCTTTTCTCTCTTTCTGTCCATTCCTGAGGTTTCCCAGGTTCTGTGACTAAAAAGTCCTTGGGTTTGATCCAAAGAAGACATTTCGGCCTCTGTTATTTTCAGTTTTTCTCATATTTTCAGGGTCATGCAAGAGCCTTATATCTTAAATTTCCCCCTGTCTTTTCACTGTACATTTCTAACAATATCCCAGGCACTTTGGAAACAGTTCAGGATGCTGGGACCGTGCCATCCTACTGAAAATCCATTGTAAATGTTAAAAACGCGTGGGCATCAATGGGGAAATCAGCCATTTTTTTTTCTCAATTGCTGAAACGTTGACTTTTTGGACACGGTTTCTGTAGGACACTAACAAGTTTATAGTATGTGGTATCACTTAAGAAAGCTGTGCTGCAGCTCAGAATATATTGAGGCTATTAAATTCAGTAGCCTTTATTTAACAAGGACACAGTAATGAGGTAGATAGACGATAGACACACTAAGTGTTTTGAGTTCTTGGGCCAATAAGTAGTGATGGTGGATAATAAGTTGATCTGCCAAACAATAGCCTCTCTCTTAACAGGCTGCCTGATTAGCTGGCTAATACACTCTTTCTTGCTCTCTCTCTCTCTCTCTCTCTCTCACACACACACACACATACACACTCACTAACACACTAATGCTTTCATTACGGGCCCTGGCCAGTGGAAATGAATGCGGACCGTGGTCCAGCACATTAGCAAAGTTCTCACAGACCAGCAAATCGATTGCGACAGGCTGAAAAGTGTCTCTTTAGAGTCAAATCAAACTCCCTACTCAGAGGGAAAATGAATCTGTAAGTGAGTTTAGAAACAAGGTCAGAAAATTTGCATTTGGGGCCAACAAACAAGGAACTAGTTCAGTCTTGCAAGGCAGTACCATGCAGAAGCGTGCAAGTGTGTGTGTGTGGGTGTGTGCATCTTTGGGACTTCGTGTGTGTCTGTGTATATGCTGGTGTGCCTGAATTTCTGAAGTTTGTACATTTGTGTATGTGTGCATCTGTATCCACTGTGTCTGTGTATGTGTGTGTGTGCATTTGAGTGTGTGCATGTGGGGGAAAAGTGCTGAATACGTGTTATCAGGATGCGATGCTAAACGTGGCGGAGAGGCATAAATAATGCAGTGACCTGTCTTATATCCCCGCTCGACTGCTTAGCACCGTTTACCGCTGTTTATCGTGTGCGAGTGAGTGTGTGTGGGTGTGTGTGTGGTCTGAATACAGAGATGCCTAAGCCAGAGAGGGGATAAGCGGTGTTTAGCGGTGTGTGTTTGTGTATTTGTGTGAATATGTGGTCTGAATGCAGCCTGTTCCTGGGAGATCACACATGCCGTTGTGGCTGAAAGAAAAGCTATCTTGTGTGACAAGTGGGGTCAGGAGGAAGGAAGCGTGTGTGTGTGTGTGTGTGTGTGTGTGTGGGTGTGTGTGTGAGAGAGAGAGACAGAGACAGAGCAACAGTTGATGTTTTGATGTGGTACTTCTGTTGATATAATGTCGGTCTATGCTTGTGTAGTCTAGTAAAAGTACCAAAACCGCAAGGTAGATTGAGTCCAGTATGATTCAGTATTCAGTTAGACTATACAGTTTCTTCAGGCAGGGTGAGGCATGATGCAGCAAAATACATTTAGAAAAATAAAAATACAATTCAGATGAGTGCAACTGTAACTCTTATACCTCCTCTCTTCCGCTCTCACTCTCTCTCTCTCTCTCTCTCTCTCTCTCTCTCTCTCTCCCACTCTCTCTTTTGCCTTACATCTCTTCAGTCTCTACTCTTTCTCTCTGTCAGTCTCTCTCTCTCTCCTGCTGTCTCTCTGTCACTTTTCCCTGTTTGATAATTCTTGATGTGAACCTGAGTTTTTTGTCAACTCAGCATCACCTCTCTACTGACGCACCCACCCACACACACACACACACACACACACACACACACACACACACACACACACTGCATTTCCACCCAGCATGTAGGTCGGGATGTTGTAGTGTAGAATACAAATTATTATTCTTATAGATTTTTATGGCTGGATTTACTACGGGCCAGTTAGTTCAAATAGAAGAATATATACAGAGAGAGAGAGAGAGAGAGAGAGAGAGAGAGAGAGAGAGAGAGAGAGAAATGAATGGACAAAAATCAATCTCTCTCTGATGAAATGTTTCATTTCATCTGCATACAGGTATAGCACTGCAGGAACTCTACATTACAATGACTGATGAACTTGGCCTCAACCTATTTTTAATGTGTGTGTGTGTGTGTGTGTTGGAGATTGATAGACCCTTGAACCAGAGCAGACACAATACTCCACACACACACGGCGCATGCCTCTCTATCACACCAGGCTTATTCATCAGACACTTGGAGGTGCTGTCTTTATAGGCTGCCTGCCAAAGAAGAGGCGAGGAGAGGAGAGGAGAGGAGAGGATATATAGATGATAACACACATTGTGAGAAGAGAAAGGAGAGAAGAAGAAAAAAGAAGTGAGGGAGGAATAGAGCAGAGGAGAGGGGGAGGTAGGGAAGGGGAAATAATTTAAAGTAATAATCTGCAACATTTTCATATATATAAATGTCCATTTGACTACTGTTTAAATCACACAATTCAACCTATATCCAGTTCATGAAAGCGATAGCCACCATGGCTGAACAGACAAAGAAAAGAGCTACGGAAACCCAAACTTCATCAACAGATCAACAGAAAATGTGTTATTTCTTGGAAGGGCAGTGCAAAAACGCCACAGCAATGACCAACAAAATTAGCACCAAAGATGTCACCAAAATGATATGAGAATCTTGTGGATTAATGTAACCCATATGCCTTGGGTGCAAGCAAATACATCTACTAGTTGCTTGGTTGCAGAAGTGGCTGGAAGCTAGGTGAGAGAGGAAGGAAGGAAGGAAGGCAGGTAGGAAAGAGTAATGGGGTCATCTAAAAAGCAATAGGGCTTCACTAGCTTTCCTAGAATCTTCTCCTGGGAACAAATCTAATGAAAACATATTTGTACTCTTGTCTTTTTCTGACCTATCCCAACAACAACCAACAACACATTGCTGATCCCAATCTAAAGTTGTTAAAGAATCAGATTTCACCAAAAAAATCCCACCTCCTCTTCTGGTATCTCACATTTTCCTCCAGATACATAGTTAGCTAACCCAGTGGGCTAAAAGTGGTGTTTGGCCGATGCCGCTGTGAGATTCCTGACTGGTTAAACACTAATCCAGGTGGTGTTGAGATGTAATGGGTCTGGCTGGGTTACGTAGGACTCGTAACTCTACTCCTGTATTACTGTATGTCACCAGGGAGACTGGAAACAGATAGGAGGAGATAGACTGGACTAGTTGGCTCACAGCATGAGAGAGGGGGAGAGAGAGAGAGGGAGAGAGAGAGAGGGGGAGAGAGAGAGAGGGAGAGAGAGAGAGAGAAGTGATCAGTAATTGTTCGCAGACAGTGTGAGGCGGGGTCCAGAAATTGATGCCAAAGTGTCAATCACTCTGTGTGTGTGTGTGTGCGTGTTTAGACCTTACCTTCCCTTCCATCATCTATTGCTGAGTCTCCCGATGGATTCAATCCAACTCTTTGTGGGTAAACCACAGTGTGTGTGTGTGTGTGTGTGTGTGTGTGTGTGTGTGTGCAAGTGTACATAATTGCCAGTCTATATACAGTATATGTATGTGTGTATATGCACATTTGCAGCCATGACCGCTAGATTTTGGATCCATGCATGCCAGTGTATCTGCTTTTGAATATAGAGCTCTTTTACAGTATTCTTGGTGTATGAGAGTGTGTTTGTTTGACTTTGTGTCTAGTTGCAACATGGATTTGTTTTAAAGAGAGTGCTTGATAAAGTGTTTATGCCGTGCGTACTGTATGTGCGTGTGTGTCCCGTCTCAGAGTAGGTTTACAGTAGCCAGTCTATTTATAGAGGTAAAACATGTTGTGTTCTGCTGAGTAGTTTGACTTGGCGATGTCACCCCACTCAACACAGTGGCAATAAATAAAACGTCATGGCACAGCGGGGTGGATGGTGGCACAGATAGACCCGCAACTTACAGAACAGGTTTACACACTTTTTTTCGTGAGGCAGGTTTCTAGCTGTTTAACTAACACTGATTTTGATGCAAGAACACAGACTATCAGAGCTTGATTATCTATATGTTTTGGCCTTTTCTATCATAAAAAGTCGATTATTGGAGGTGTTGCTCACTGTCCTAATACCAAAGTCTCAAAGTGAATTCTGCCAGATTGCTGCTCATACTGCACTCTCATACTGGAAGTGAACAGACATAATGCTTAACACAGATACCGCTTATGTAGTAGTTTAACTGAAGCCTCACAGATCTAATACAGTAGAGAATTTCAGCTCTCACTCGACTGCAGTCCATCAAACAGGACAGTCAGAGCGGTGTACAATGGACACTATAGAGCTAATACAATAGAGTTGTGTGCAGCAGACGTGTTATGCTGTTGGGTGTCATTGATATATATGGGTTGCCCATCTTTGTCAGGGTGCAGCTATGGCAGTGAAAGAGTGGCATTGTGTATGACATGGCACTGACTTATGGCTGCTGACAAGTGGATCCGCTCTGCGACAGTATCTCCGGTATCTGAAGGGCTTACTCGCCGTGTGTGTGTGTGTGTGTGTGTGTGCGTGTGTGTGTGTGTGTGTGTGTGTGTGTGTGTGTGTCAGTCTTCCTGGGTCAGAATGGAGTCTTTGTGTGTCATGATGCTGAGTTGACCCCTGACACCACACACATAGGCACACACACACATACACACACACACACACACACACACACACACACACACACACACAGACAAACTACTTCTGTTTCTCACATCCTGTCTCAGCTCAAACTCAGCTCATATCTACATTTTAACCAATCTCCAATTTTTGTTTATTGGCCAAAATTTTATCACAATTTTATCACATTTTCAAATAGGATCATTGTGTATTTCTAATACATTTCTATAAGCTATCACATAGCGTTTCTCTCTCACTTCTGAGCTGTGCAGTGATTTGCTGGATGCAAAATCCCATTTGACTTTTCTTGATATATATATTTTTTAATTTCATTTTTCTAATGCTGCCTTCCCCTTCTCCCCCCTCAGCCTCTGAGCCCTGTGGTGGCTTTCTAGATGCCAGCGATGCCGGCTACATCACCACCCCCGGCTACCCGCTGGAGTACCCGCCTCACCAGAACTGTCGCTGGGTCATCACAGCCCCGGAGCCGTCGCAACGCATCGTCCTCAACTTCAACCCGCACTTTGAGATAGAGAAACTGGACTGCAGGTAAGAAAGGAGGGGCTGGGTGGATGGGTGGGTCCGGAGAGCATAAAAAGAGAGAGGGGGGGAGTTGTATGGAGAGATGTGGAGAGTTTAGTGATTCTCCAACCCCGACTTTTTAGATAGAGTGCAGCTAAGGAAGGAGGGGAAGTGGAGGAAGTTGGAACGAGGGACAGATGGAATTTAAGAGTTTTGAGGAAGGCTGCGATACCGTTTATTGTCTTCTCAGTTTCAGTTACTTTTCTCTCTCTTTGTAGTTTCCGTATCTACCAGTCTGTCTCTGAACGAGGGGTGTTGAGTGTATTCGATGAACTTCAACCCACTCTCCTCCTGTTTCTCTGGCTTTTGCAATCCCATAATAATCGCTGTGGGATCTCCCCTGGTCCCCTGTCTCTAATTAACGATGTCTAATTACAACACATTTACAGCTCTGGGATGCTTTTTGCACATCGAAAGAATTAGCCCAGATTAGAGGATTTGGTGTCGGCCCATCATTGTTTCGCTGGTTTGCTATTGTTGAGAGAAAGGCGGGCAGACAGGCAGGATGGGAAAAAAAGCAAACAGAGAGGAAGGCAGACAGAAAGACAGCAAGGCATGCTGGGAAGTATGGAAAAACGCAGGTAGAGAGATGAGATTAGCAGAAAGATGGACAGGTAGAGAGACAGGTAAAGAGGCAAATACAAACTGACAGAGAGAAAGGAAGGCAAGCAGACAGACAGGTTAGGAGCCCCTTCCATTTTCCGGAAAGTTTTTGTGTCGGGGTGACCAAGAGCCGGAGTCAATATTCCAGAAAAGTTGATCCAGCAATCCCTTCCTGCTCAAGACCTAGTGAAATTCCCGGGAATCTGCCTTTGCAAAAGCCGTAAGATTCCAACAAATCCAGGCACACACATACCGACTTTTCCCTCTGTCCCGTTGTTTCTCTGTTCCTCCACTTTCCCATCCAGTTATTAACATTTTAGCCGTATCAATTATAGATAGGTGAATTTCCCCCCTCGGATGTACCAAAATCATTCAGACATTCCTTTGTTGGAATTGAAGCATCAATATTTCACCGGCTGGCTGTTTGTTGAGAGGCTGAAAGGTTGAAGAGGCCCGCT
>NC_136006.1:12207678-12235178 GCF_048128805.1 Centroberyx gerrardi | reverse complement strand
AGAGTCACAGCTCCCATCTGCAGCTATTTTCAACCTTCATTTTCAGTCCATCTTTGTAAGCACTTGGTTTTATCGACAACATAAAACCCTGTGAATGACAGTAAGCCATCCGATTACAAAAAAATAAAAAAAGACTCAATATAACACCAAAAGCAGTTCTCTGGCCATAATCTTGAAGAACTTCTTAGTGTTTTTTAGACATATTTTATTAACTATCCAGGATGTAGTTGAGAGAAACCCCACCTAAACTCAGTTTTCTCACTATTTTATTTGCAGAATACCTACTTTTTTTAGGCCGACATAAATCTATATGATGTAAATTCTTAGTATGCAACATAGCGATTTGTATCCCTATCTTCATATATCTTACATCAGTAAGATGTAAGATATATATGAATTCTCTGAAAATATACTTCTTCATCTTTGTTTATATTTGTGGTTGTTTGCCTTATGAAGATCACCATCTGGAGGTCATAGGTTACCCACATTTTTATTTACCTCTTCATCACTGATGCTATCTGTTCAGCTTCTATGAGGCAACTAATGAGATACTTACGGCTAAAGAACCTCTACTAAATCATATTTTTAAAGTGGCCTTGGCCCTGCACCTTTTGGGGCTGCAGTTGCTTGTCTAAATCACATTTTCTCCTTAGTTCACTGCACAGCTCTGTCTTTGAAAGCAAGATCTCTATTCAGAGTGTTTGGAGTGCACACACACACACACACACACACACACACACACACACACACACAGAGCTGCTCGGAGAAAAGTGCAGCGTCAGGGTCTGTTGGGGGCAGGCTCAAATCATCGTGACAGCTACCTCCTCTCCCCCTCCCCTCCTCTTCCCCTCCTCTCTTTCCTCCTCCCTCTCTCCCTCTCTCCGCTCCTCTCACCTTTCTTCACCCCCTCCCCCCTCCTTCCTACTGCTCAGCTGACCCCATCTCTCTCCTCTTGTCTGCTCTTGCCTCCTCTCCCTCCCTTCTGTTCCACCTCCACGCCTCTCCTCTCCTTCTGTCCTCTCTCTCCCTCCATCTTCTTCCTCTCCCTCCCTCTCCTCCGCCTTCTGCAGTGTGCCAATCTTTTATAGGCCAAATCATTATTCAGCATAGCATATGAGAAAACACAGGCAGCAAGCCAAATGCCACCCTCCTCTCCCTTTCTCTCCGTCTCTCTCTTCCTCTCCGTTTCTTCCCCGTCTCTCTCTCCCTCTTTCAAATGTGTCTGTTCTTCTCTCTTTATGGTTCGCAGACTCTTCTTCAGCCCGTTTCCGTCTTCCTCCTCTCTTCTTCTCCCTCTATCTGTGTCAATCCATCTTTTTTAATCTCCTTTCTATATGTCTGTCTCTTCTTCTCCTCTGTTCTTTTCTCTCTCCTCCCTCTCCAATCTCTCTTTCCCTCAGATCACACCCCAGTCAGATGCTATCTTCGCATAATGATATGAGAGAAACGCACACACACAAACTTGCATTCAGACACTCACATCTGCTCACACACACATACAGATACACGCACACACACACACACACACACACACACACAGGAATGCATGCACAGACATATAGGCTCACATAAGCATGCATACACAGCAGTACAAATGCAGACACGAAGGCGCAAGCATGTGCACACACCAACATGCACATATATAGAAGCAAATATGCACACAGGCACGTACGCCCTCTAACACACACACACACACACACACACACACACACACTCACGGTTGTATGGCTTACACAGTAAGTGAGGAGTAGAGCAGTGAGTTAAGAAGTGATTTATATGACAGAGGAGCTGCAGTCAACGATAATGGTTTCACTAATGATTTAGACCTTGCCTTTGTACTCTGCCTCAATCAATCATTTAACTTCATGCTACATCTGTTTTCTGTCCTCAACTCTTCTCTTCTCAACTCTTCTCTTCTCTTCTCTTCTCTTCTCTTCTCTTCTCTTCTCTTCTCTTCTCTTCTTCTCTTCTCTTCTCTTCTCTTCTCTTTTCACAGCTCATATTAATAATATTGCACAGGTGTACAGTCAAACTTTATGTATCCAAACGTCTGACATGTGAACCGACTGCGAAATGTGAACAATGTAAAAACTTGCTGTACCTTTTGGCACAGTAACCCGTGTCCTTGTTGATGTGCGTTAATAGAAGCTTTTTAACCTGCAAATTAGACTCTGTAGGGAGCTTAGGAATATTTGATCATGTGCGCGCACACACACACACACACCCACACACACACACACACACACACACACACCTGACTGGCAGAAGAGCAACAACAAACACTGGAGTCCTGGAGAGAGCAAAAAGAAAAAAAGATGAGATGTGACACTGGCCTTAGGGGAAGAGAGAGAGAGAGAGAGAGAGAGAGAGAGAGAGAGAGAGAGAGAGGGAGAGAGAGAGGGAGGGAGAGAGAGAGAGAGAAAGAAAGAAGTGAGATGCTCAGTCACCAGCTGTGGGCAGTTAGCAGCTGCCTGTATGTTTGCATTAACATCACAGTGACTCGGCCAGCAAGAGGGCCTCGCTTTCAGACCAGCATCCCAGCAGCGAGGCTAAAACGCAACATGTTGGAAAGCTATAGGAGGAGAAGCCCGGGGTGGACGGTGTCATCAGAGAACCTCAGAGAATTTGAGTTTTTTTTTTTAACCCACTTTGATTAATAAAAATATTCCTCGCCAGGCAAACTTACATCTTACCCTAGTTATCAAGCTGCCTGGGGTTACAGAGTGAGGTCTTAACTCTGAGTTGTTAAGCCCATCTTTCAGCCCTAGGGTAGTGATTTTGGGATGCACACACACACACACACACACACACACACACACACACACACAAACATATACAGACACACACACACACATACACAAACACATACAGACACACACACACGCGTGCACAGTAGAACAGGTAATGATGATAATATCAGTACTCTGATTTACAGACACTCCCTGAGGCCCTGAAGGTCTGCCTGATCAATGTCTGTTACTGTAATGACTCTGTGTGTGTGTGTGTGTGTGTGTGTGCGTGTGTGTGCCTGTGTGTATTTACGTGTATGCGTACATGTGTGTGTCTTTGAAGGACTGACCCTGATCAATGTGTGTTACGGCTATAATGAGTAATCGATTGGTTGTCCTGGAGACTGCTGCCGGACACACACACGCACACACACACACGCATGCACACACAAACACATACACACGCACACACACACACACACATACACACACACACAGTGTCCATCTGTCTGCAGTAATAGGCCTATTACTTGATAACAGTGAAGTCAGTCATCCTCCTCGCTCTCTATTAACTGCTTCAGTGACAGACTGACTAGGCCTGCTTTTACACTACAGATATATGCATACACACACACACACACACACACACACATACACACACGCATGCTCATACATTTGCACCCACATACAAACTCAAACACATAACTTTTGTGTTGCAGCGAACCCAAATGACAAATTGATTGTCTCATCCACGGATCCATGCTAATTAAAACATTTTGCTTAGATTCATTAAAATGTCAGTCTACTTGTCATCTGGGGACCCAGGAGAATTAAGCAATTTTTTGGGTCCCTGCACACGATTTAAGAAACCAGGGTCTAGACTGAAGCAATGTGAAGTGGCCAGCTATAATATCTACACTCCTGGTCATCAACAGGCTTTGCATCAAGACCCAAATGTTACATAGAGGCCATGAAGTTACTTTCAAATATATTAGAAGATGATATTCTCTCACATTAACATAGCAGTAATACTCAAGAGGGTTTCTTTGCAATGATAATGGGTACTTTGGTGATGCAAACGACCAAAGTACACATAATCACAGCAAAGAATGCCCTCAAAGGTATTATGGTTTTTATGTCTTCTTTAAAGGGATGTGCATGCATGAGAATAAGAAACAGGAGAAAGTAAGAAAGATCACAAGGTCCCTGGTTAACAAGAGTTGGCCTAGCAGCCAATAAAGCACAGCTATCAGTGCTTTAATTATCAGTACAGCTGGAAGTGTCTCGGCTGAAACTACCTGTTCTATAATTGTTCTTCCTCCTGACGGAAAGCCTCACAGTCCAGTTTTGCATCCCGACGCACCCGTTCAGAAACGTCTCTTGAATTTTACTTGAACTGCGTTGTATTATTCATATGACAGCTGCTCTATGAGTCAGCAGAAGGGAGCAGGACTGTGTGTGTGTGTGTATGTATGGATGGATCTACTGGCTGTTGACTGTTTCAGTTCCTCTCAAAGCTGTTTGTCAGTGATTTCCACTTCCCCTGCTGAGAAACGCTCATGTAAAAATGGCAGTGTCTAAATAAAAAAAAAGAAAACTAGTTGGAATGTCTTTGCTGTCGGATGGGAAGTACACTACCAATTTGAACATAAAGTACAAATTGCAACAATCAGTAGTTAATCCAAAGTTGTTTATTACTTTAAATGTGTACTTATTGAACTTCTTCATCTGTGCGTGTGTGTGTGTGTGTGTGAGAGAGAGAGAGAGAGAGAGAGAGAGCATGTGTGGACCCTAAACGACTTGTGTTTATACCACTTTTTCGCTCTACATTTAACATCAATTGAACCATTTCACAATTTAAGACACAGTAATACTTTAATTCAGATTATTCACCCTCTCTTTCTGCAAACACTGGTACGAATTAGGCTGCTGCTAGTCTGGCCTGGTTTCAACTCTTTTTAGAGTGTCTGTTAGTGTTTGTGTTTGTGTTCGTGAGTGTGTGTGTGTGTGTGTGTGTGTGTGTGTGTGCATCTTGCGGTTCCTGTGTGTCTGTGGTGCAGACGCTGTGTCTGCTAAGGGGACCCCTGATGTTTGAAGGGAATGTGCAGGTGTAAGAAAACAGCTCCCGACCTGAAGAGAGAGAGAACGTGTGAAAGGCAATTAACGGCCAGGGAAAGAGGGAGGAGAAGGAAGGGGGAGGAGGAGGAGGAGGAGGAGGAGGAGGTAGGAGGGGGGAGGACAGGAAGGGTTGGAAGCGCATCTGTATCCAGATCATGCCCTGCGTTCATGTGAGACAAGCTTTGGAGAGCTTTCCCGCTCTTCACCCGCCCCTTACCCCCGTCCCAACACACACACACACACACACACACACACACACACACACACTGCACACACGCACACACACAATGTTGAATCATCAAATCTAGTCAGTTCTAGTCATTTCAAACTCTTGTTTTCACAACACATTACCGGTTTGTCCTGAAAAGCTACACCAATACCTAAAATCAGATCTTACTCTGTGGGAAGGAAAGCTGTGTTTGCAATCCATCATGAATGCTTGTCCCCCTTTATAAGTATAGCCTCCCATGTTATGTGTGTATGTATTTTGGATCCAACATCTTTTTTTTCATCATCTTCCATGGGAGCAAAAAAAAAAAGTCTTGCATATCCCTTATTTACTATAGATAATTTTAAGGGGAATGTGAGGGGGGAAACAAATTCCACTTGCTTGCCATACCCTATGGCACATCTCAGAAAATCACCAATTGGCTGCAGTAAAATATATTAGGGCGAGAGAGAGAGAGAGAGAGAGAGAGAGAGAGAGAGAGAGAGAGAGAGAGAGAGATGACGGGATTAAACAATTTGTTAGAAGCTGTGTACCTCCTACACAGAGAGAGATAGGGGGGAACCTCAAACCCTCCCTGCTGTTCAGCGAAGATAGATCTATCTGTGTGCATGGCTACAGGCTGTGTGTGTGTGTGTGTGTGTGTGAGAGAGAGGGAGAGAGAAAGAGTGTGTGCATTTGTGTAGGTCTCTCTTGAGTGACTGCGTGTGTATGTGTGTGTGCTGACTTAGATGTAGCTGTGTATATCTTTCTGCTTTCTACTAAAGACACAGACTGCAGGGAGGGAGGGATGGAGGGACACCTGTCTCCATCTGTCTGGAGGGAGGAGCTGGCAGGGTGAATGCAGTGTCATGTTCTCTCTCTCTCTCTCTCTCTCTCTCTCTCTCTCTCTCTCTCTCTCTGGCTCTCTCTCTCCCACACTCTGGCTCTGTGCCACTAGTTATGTGCTTGACAGCACATTAGGGAAAGATAGAGAGGAAAAAGGAGAGAGAGGGGGAGGAAGACCAAGCGAAGGAAAAAAGAGAGACAAAGAGAGAGAGAGAGAATGAGGAAAAGTGGGGAAAGTGAACTGGGGGAAAAGGGGAGTCGGGAAGAGAGAAAGAGAGATCTTACATGTCTGTATTCTGAGTAGCCGTTAAACAAAGTTGTCATTTTGAAAAAGAGGAGGAGGAAACTGTCGCTTGGATGAGGCGTTTTCTGGGGAAAATGTGACAGGAGCTGTGACGCACGCACGCACACACGCACACACACACACACACACACACACACACACACACACGCACACACGCACAGATTCATGCACACATGCTCACAGTACAGTGACAGCTTGCGTCATGACTCTGTGATGTTGCTTCCACGCAAAGCTGACACAAAGCATGATGGGAGAGTGGGAGGTGTGTGACCCTCATTATGTCAGGGGCTCGCTCACCTGCCTGTCATATCATATACAGTGAACACACACACACACACACACACACACACACACACACACACACACACACGCACACACACACACACAGATGTGAAGAAGACATAGGCAGAGAGACAGATACTGAGGCAAATGCACACATACACAGACAGACACAGAAATACAGTCAGAAGAACAACACACTTCTCTTTTGTGTCTGCACACACACACACACACACACACACACACACACACACACACACAATACACTGTGTGTATGTACAATTGAGCACTCATCTCCCCACTTGACAGCTCTTTGTAAAGCTATCAGTTTCAGTCGTCTTGAATTTGCTCTTTTATTGTCTGCTTTTTTCTGTCTTTCATATGGTTACAAAGCAGGAGCCGATAACACACACACACACACACACACACACACACACACACACACACCCTTTGATAGCTCCGTCATTCTGACAGCTAGAGTCAATGTGGCAAACAGGATTAGAATATAACACAGTGTAAAATAGCCAACCACTCATTTTATCTTGTCCAGGTCAACTCATGTCAAGTTAATGAAGAAGACAGACAGTTCAGTGTGTGTGCGTGTGTGTGTGTGTGTGCGTGTGTGTGTGCTTGCATCCCCAGTAATCAGACAGATTTACCCTATGACATTGCAAGTGCATGATATATACCAGCGACTGTGGATTCAAGTATAAATAATAGTCCACATAAGTATGAATGCATTCTAACACACAGTGAAAGGCTTAAAATCGGTTTCATATTTACATATCTTTAATGTGTGTGTGTGTACTGTGGACAGTGGTGCATGTAGACAGGCAGCCACATCCAGACGGAAAGTGCAAACAAGGAAGTACTAAAGCAATGGGCGAGATAGCATCAAAACTGTACGAGAGAGGCATGACTTTAGATCATTTCCATTCCATCTTTTTACCAACATGTCTCATTACATAGCAAACAATCAACGTGTTGAAAAAGACATGCTTTGGGTGCTTTTGGGGTTGATTTTTAGGTTGATCGGTACGATGAAAAAAGATGGAAAATTAGAGTCCAGGTCGAAAATGGTCGGCGATATGTTTTAAGGATGTCACTGCAGTATAATTTAAATGCAATATAGTCAGCTCAGAAGCTTTATGGCCACTAGCCATGAAGAGTTCCTTAAGGAATTTCCTTCCAGGAGCTATTTTAGAGCCAGGCAGGTGTGTCTTTGGTATCCAGACAGACAGGCAACACTCCTGCTGAGGGTCCGGAGATAGGGCTAGCATTTATGGTCAGAAAACATGAAAGAAATGGCCATAAAAATAGATCTTAAGTCGCTATCCTCCCTTTATAGAGGGCAAACTCCCTGGCAGCCCTCCCGCCGATGTGTGCTGCACACTAAAAGGTAAAAGACATGATTTTGGTGTTAAATACTGATTTGAATGTTTCTGTGTGCCTTTCATATCCGTACCTTTCCTGAGTTTTGTGATGTCTTCAGCTCCACTCTCGGTTGGGGTTGAATGTGATCAGGCCACATGGGGCTGAAAAGGTCACTTGAGGTCAAAAGAGGTCAGAGAACAGAGGTTTCTAGAATTAGCTCCAGCATAAGCCCTATTGATCAATTTGTATACAAGCTGTAGTATGATCTAAGAAGTTTCAGACCACTGCCTCCCTGACATCAAAGTGTATTTTCCTTCCACTGTGATGTAGTTTGTGTGGTGAATTGAACACTCAAACATCTCTAGCTAAGTATAGCTAATTACCTGAAAAACAGACAATTGAAATAAGTAGCAGCATTGAAATAAATTAGGAAAAAAAATTGTTGTTGCTTTGATCTTGTCTATTGTTACTCGTATCAAGTTGGGCTTAGGCTTGGTTTATGGAGGGGAAACAAAACTCCTCGACAATTACGATCACGCTTTAAAAAACTCTTGGTCATAATTGTGCAGATCTTTGATCAGTCTAATCCTTCTTTCAGCACCAAAGTTATAGTCTATGATGTTAAGATGTTTCATGCAGTCCTGTTTTACTTAATAATCAGCACCAAGGGTGGTGTTCCTCAGTAACTGAATTAAACCAGAAAAAAAATGCCGAAATGAGTTAAAAGTGGAAAAAAGTGAATTTCTCTGTGGACACAAGGCCTTTAGGTTGAGTTCAAACCCTTATTGAAGCCGACGGGGCAGATGATGTAATAGAGAGTCATTTGTTCCACAGTAATCCCTCCCTAGCATCAAAGTAGATGGATGAAATACTGTAAGTTCGTCCACGGTTCATAAAGAGGTCGATCATTCCATACACACTCGACTTTGACCCGTCGGTAACACAGATAAAGACATAACCTGACCATGTGAGGTAGATTTATCCGTGTTATTAATATTTTATTGCACAATAGAACAACTGTTTCAGCTATCATTTCCTTTGAATGTTGCCTAGGGATTCACGGTACATTGCCTGAGGATATACAGTCATTTGAACCTTGCTTTAAAGATATCATTACACATGTGATTCACTTGGAGAATAACAAGAAGTAAATGAGGTAAATTACTTTTGCGAGATTGGGAATTGGTTTATTGGTTTTCTTTTGAACTTTTCAACTGCGCACTGCATGTGACACCACTGTCTCCTTATGCAAGCTGAAAGGAAGCACATCACTTTATATTCACTCTCTCCCTTTGTTTGTATTTGAATGTAGTTATAATCCATAAAATTGTGTTCTGTAGACCATGAAGCCCACGGCAGTCGAAGTATAGTCACTTGATCACAGTGCAGTTATAGAATTTTGAAAAGCTTTCTCCTTTGCCTTGTGCAGGTGGTTCTCTTCCTCCTCCGCCATCTGTGAACTGCCAATGTCTTCTGGTGCATTAATTTGAATTGTAATGACACCCAGGCTCCTACACGCAGTTGCTTTCCATTCACAAGTCCCTCTAGCCACTGATAGATGCAAACAATTTGCTCATTGCCTCCTTTTTGTAACTAGATCCAATGCAATGCCTGCCAGTTGAAAGAACCAATGAAGAAAAAAAAAGAGTATCTAATGACAGTGGAGTGAAAGCAGTTTGGAAGGCTTTCCCCCATTTCCTCTCCCTCAAATACAAAGTCTCTCTCCTGCTTCCTCTGATACAAACCTCCTCATCAGTACCACTCATTAAACGTCTGTTGCTCTGCAAGTGTCTAGTTCTCAACACTGTACTATTGTCTCTCGCTCTTTTTTATTACATTTAAGTAAAGTTCACTTTCACTGCCACAGTTTCCACTTATTGGAAGTCTCTCTGCATAGCAATAAAACAAAAATGTAGAATATAAATTAAACGTAGGTAAGCGTTAAAGAAACACGCACAAGTGTTCAGGTTAGGTAAGAGTAATATATATAAATGTATATGTAAATATGTGTTTGTCCTCGGCAGGTACGACTACATAGAGATCCACGATGGGAACTCGGAGACGGCGGACCTGCTGGGAAAGCACTGCAGCAACATCGCCCCTGCACCCATCATATCGTCAGGCCCCTCCCTCCACATCAAGTTTGTGTCTGACTACGCCCACCAGGGGGCCGGCTTCTCGCTGCGCTACGAGATCTTCAAAACCGGTGAGTGGTTTTTACACTTACATCAAGGAAGTCACTCACCGTAGTTTGCCCTCTGAAGCAGGGTGGGAAATTTCACCTTTATGCTAGCTGGTATTATTCAGGCAAGACTAGAACAAAACTGCCCTCCGTAATAATAATTATTCTGAAGGCTTACTGAGAAGTTAAATGAGTGCTTGCAGGTTACTGTCCTTGACATGAGCCTGCTCTCTATCATACTAGCTTCCTAGTTAATTCATGTTAATCTGAAAAAGTGGGGAAAAAAAGAACAGTCAGCCGCCTTTATAAATTTTTTCTGTATTTTTACAAAGTAAAAAGATACACCATTACACACCGATGGATCTTGATCTAGTTTGGATTGGACTGTAGCCAGAGCACAATTTATTCAAATTTAAAAAGGCTAAATAGTGGTCAGCTAAATTGCTGTTTTCCCTTTCTTCCCCTGTATAGCTAACAAGGAGGGTTGCATTAAATAATTTGTTCTTACAAAGGAGATGTCATCCCTATAAATCACCCTCACCCTTAGACATTCAGCACAAGTGAGTGGGCACTAGTTATTTTAGAAGACTTGCACCTTTAGAAATATTAGTAGCTGTATTACAAGCTACTCAGAGATGGCTATACATGCTTCATTAGGCGACCAAGGCTCTCTTGTCTGGTGTCGTGTGAGAGAGGTTGAGAGAGAGATAGAGAGAGAGAGGGAGAGAGAGAGAGGGAGAGAGAGAGAGAGAGAGAGAGAGAGAGGCCCCTTGAGACCCCTGTAGACTGTCCAGGCGAGACATCTCTCCCCTTCACAGAACTGTGTGTGTGTGTGTGTGTGTGTGTGTGTGTGTGTGTGTGTGTGTGTGACACGGCTCCCCTTCACGCTGCCGTCGGTCAGCCAAAGCGAGACCAATTGAGATCAAGGGCGAGAGAGACAGAGGAACACATAGCGCCGGCCCCACGGCCATCTTGTCCCGTTCCCCCTGAAAGCATTCCACACATGCCTGCTTAATTGAGTCCTGAGCCCTGAGCCCCTGAGACACACACACACACACTCTCACTCACACACACACACACAGACACAGAGGGCTGAGGTTACTAACACAACACGTGTGGTTGTCGGTGTTTCTCGCTTGCTGGCACTGGTCTGTTGGGATTTCTTCTGTCTCTCTCTGTGTGTGTGTGTGTGTGTGTGTGTTTCGCGCTTGACAGGGTCCACCCGACGGACTTTAAAACAACAAGGGTGTCAGTGTTCACACCCTGGCACTGAATGAGACAGAGAGAGAAAAAAGAAAAGTGACCCTACTTGGGACTTGTGAAAGCCCAGCCAACACCCACCAAACCTGAGAAACTCCCTTTAGTTTGATGGAAAACATTTGGAGGAATTTGACTGTTTTCAGTTGCTTTGATGGACACACTAGCTTGTAGTTCAATCTACTTTATTGCGTGCATACATTTAGTTCTATATATCGCTGTTGTCGGTTGAAAACCTTGCATCTCAAAGTGTCAGCTTTTCAGGCATTAAGAAAAACAGCCTTTTTTTTTTTTTTTTAGCTTGACAACCATGCAGTTTTTTAGTTTATCTAATTGGTTTTGAAAGGGTTTCTTAAATCCAGAGGTAATAGAATTGTTTTCTACCCATAGAGGAGCATGTAATCCATTAACTGAAATCAAAGCATGAAAATGTAACACCTAGACATAACACCTTGTCTTTGAGAAGCTTAGCAGCACTTATAAGCTTGTCACTGGATGGAAACAAGAGCGGAGAGATCACTATGCTGTTAGTACATGCGTGCCAGTGCTGTTGCATGAAAATTGTCTTTTGTTTTAATTTGTCCCAAGATCCCAGTGTAATGAAACCCATTCAGATTCTGTGGTACTGTTTCAAAAGGGCATCGTCGTCAATCTGAGAGTAAGATTTTACTGCCTTAGCTTCTTAAGAGCTGGCTGTTTGGAAATACTACGTTTTCCTCTCACAGCAACACATTGTTCAGATGATTGTGTTTATTACTGGATGAAACGGTCACACAGACAACAACATTACATGCGTACAGCTGTTGAATGGAGACACAAGCTTATTGGCTTCTCCTTCACAAAGCTTCATTTCAGTTGCATGTCATGCCCACATGAAAAACCACATTAACATAGAGCTTCTGTCACAATGATGACGACAAGTTCAAAGTCGCACGCTTATGGATGTCAAAGGGGCACAGTGGCAGGACACAGCTCACAACCTCAGCCCAAGTACATGCCTGATCTGCTACTTTTCCATATGTTTCCATACAATTATAAGGGCACCACTTGCACCATGGCATATATTATCAATTATATCTATATCACAGCACACATATACAACAACAAATACATTACAGTTCAGATTAGGTGAGCAGTACTGAGCTGTACAGAACAGTCAGAGGACAAATACAGACAATACAAAATCTCAAATGCCACAATGACACACAAATGACAAATAGTCTTAGGTGCCTAAGTGAAAGAGTGTACAAATGACCTTAAATCAGACTCATAATCTGTAGATCATAGCATGAAGATAGACAAGCCTTGATTTATATATTCATCGCCTCAAGTGCAGCAGACTGTGTCAGTCCAGGGATGGAACTGGCACGCTGCGACTCACACGAAAAAGCAACTTAAGCACCTCTTTAGCGTCTGAATTAGGGCAATAATGAATAAATTACCACTGCACTTAATGTGAGCATATACGCCATGATGCAACAAGTTTATTCCAACTATCTTCCATAATCCTTTCCCCCAACATCTTTATCCCAATGCATATGTAAGCCTTCCAGTCCTGGTATATGAACATCAACTCAAAACACTGAGGCTCCCCCTTTTTTTGAGCCGCATTGTCTGAAATAGCTCCTGAATCCCAGTTATAGGGTGTAGTTTAGTTTTGATATTGAACAAAACACAATGATAGACGAAGACATATATAGAGAAAATCCCACCCAGGCAACCTGTACTGAGACAGAGAAAATCCCAGAGAGACTAAAGCTATCAACAAAATGGACACTGTATAAACCTCAGAATATGCAGGATTTATGCTAGTTGGTGTCTCGGTCTGTAACTTTGGGTGTGTGTATGTCTGGTTGTGTGTGTGTGTGTGTGTGTGTGTGTGTGTGTGTGTGTGTGTGTGTGTGTGTGTGTGTGTGTGTGTCCAGCCTTCCCTGGCAGTAATGATGGAACCATTTGGAACATTCAAGCTGTTGCCATACTGCTAACAAGATCTTGTTATCCTGGAAGGTGCAACTGAACGTCTGCTTGCGTGGGTGGCTGGATTTTGTGTGTGTATGTGTGTGTGTGTGTGTGTGTGTGCTAAATGTCTAGTCTCATGGTGAATTATCTAAATGTGTATCTGTCTATGCCACCCCTGCACACTCTGTTCTGTTAAACCTGGAAGAAAGATATAGAGAAAGAGAGAAGAAAGAGAGCGTTTCCATTCCCCCTCAGGTTCGCTGCTATGAGCTAATGCTCTTAATAACGCCTTTTATCCTCCTTTCCTTCTCCTCCCCTCTCCTCTTTACTCCGCTCCTCTTTGTTCTCCTTTCACCTGCTTTCCTCATCTCTCCTCTCCTACTTGCACCATTGTATATTTCCACTGTATATTTCCAGTCGCAAGTTGCTGCCAAATTTACTCTCACTACTAGACACAAAGAGAAAGAATGAGAGACAGAGAGAGACAGAGAGAGAGAGAGAGAGAGAGAGAGAGAGAGAGAGAGAGAGAGACAATAGTAGGGATTTCAAACATGGCTGTACTTTTTGTAATATGTAGTCCTTTTATTTTTATTTTATTAAACTTCTGATTTTTTGATGTAATAACAAAGGTTTTTTTTTGCTTCAGTTACACCAGTCTGTTTAAGTGTCCCATGTTTTGGGGTTTTGTCCCTTAATTACATTCTTCCTCCCTCATTTCTTCCTCCCTCCATCTTCTTAGCTGAATTTTCGGGGGGTCTCTGCCCCACTCCCTGTTATTGGGGTCTGATATTTGGGATAATGAGAAGGTCTGTGTGTGTGTGTGTGTGTGTGTGCGTGTGTGTTGGAGGAGGTCATCCCCCGCTCACTGGGTGTCCTAATTACTGGACCCTTCATAGACTAACAGTCTAATCAGTCTGGAAATGGCACACATACATACAAATACATGCACACTGATGCATTCATTGTACTTGAACATAAAAACAAGTACACATGCCAGTTGTTTTTGTTTACAGCGCTGTTACTATGGATACTGTAGTAAAACGTCAGCCAATACGGATGCAACCACCAGCATGCAGGCGACCAATCAAAAATCACTGTCTAGCCATTGGACCCCCCCCAGTTGTTATTGTGACCCAGAACTCACCAGACACACACACACACACACACACACACACACACACACACACACACACACGTATGTACACGCATGAATGCACTCATGCAGGCTGGACTAAATGAGCAGAAACTATAAAATCATACACAGATTTGCCTTCCATTGCACACTCACTCACATATGCAGGACAGCTTGCACGTCTGCACACAAACGCTAACTCACTGACACACACTCACACACACACTCACACGCACACCCAACCACACACCCATCAGGCGGTGTAATGTGGAAGCTATCGTGACAATCCTTCCAATAACCGCTGTTGTTTACATTCTAACCGTTTGCCTTTAGGCACTTCCTCTCTGCCTCTGTCTGTCTACCAATCAAGTCAGTTTATTACCCTGTCTAACCAATCACAGTGGTAGCCCCTCCCCCCCTCTGGCTCTCATTGAGGAAAGTGGATCCAGATCTAACCCAGTGAAGAGTCATAGATGCTCTGTTGTAGAACTAAACAGAGTTGCAGTTGTGTTCAGTCAAAATGCACAACAAATCGGTATAAATCAGTGGTTCATAAATGTTTCCAGCCCAAACACGAAATGAGAAATTGAATCTCTCCCTCGGTAGCCAGGCTCATCAGAACATGTGTTTCATATGATGCAGGCCCAAGTCTCATTTTGGTCCCGACTAATAGTTTAAGAAACAAGGGAGTAGATGTTTGTCAGTCAACATGTCTGTCTGATATCTGAAATACCATCGTATCCAATCTGTAAGTGCGGTATAGCAGGCCGTTTGAAATACCTTCCCTCCACTAGTGGCTTTGTTTACATTGTGATTTATTGGGTTGAAGACCTGTGTTTAACTCCGCCATCTTTTGACTGGCATTTGTTTACAAGGACTAACATTTTGTGACAGATGAACATGGCGTTTGCTTGTGTTTTGCAGTTAAGTAAAGGGTTTGCTTACATTAGGTTTGTTTGTAAATATTGGAGTGAAGCAGACAGTGTTTTGAGTTATGATGGGCCAAGAATGTTGCAAAAAGCCTACTTTTCATCTCCAAGTCAAACTCTTCAAGAATGAATGTAAATATTCCGTAAAATTGCACCATCAAAGGAACGCCGGATTGGATGTTGTAGCGCTTTGGTTTCATGCACTCGGTGGCGTTGGGATAGCTGAGGGGGTGGTTGTGTTGTGACAGTGTGATTTCATACGTCAGTGATAATTTGGCCGAATAGTAAAGTTTATTATGCAGGGAAAGCCCAGCTGTGATTCGGTGACAGAGGCTGAAATCTGCTGCCAGTTGAGTTTCAGCACCAGAAGCCTTCAACTTAAATGACACTGAGGTGGAATCCACAGATGGAAAAACACAGAGCAAGCTGTGGTTTTACAGGAACAGTTGAGTTGGGCTGTGCGTGTGTGTGGGCTCAGGGTGTGTGTCTGTCAGTGTGTGTATGTTATATGTCTCCTCTGCATGTGTGCAAATGTCTGTGTGTGTGGGGATGGGGTTGGGAGGCAGAGTGGGGGGGGGGGCGATAATTGTGGGTTTGATCCGACTAATAGCTCATTGGAATGAAGGACTGGGGTTGAATGAAAGTAGATGTCTGCATGCCAGCTCACCAAACCCACACATGCACAAACACACACACACACACACACACCCGCAGACATACACACACACGCTCTTTAAATGAATGAAAGTAGATGTCTGCGTGCCAGCTCACCATACAAACACACGCGCTGACAGACCTTGTCCTGTCCCCCCGAGATCACTCAGCCATAAGCCCCAGCGCCAGATCTACCCAGCAACACACACACACACACACACACACACACACACACATGCACTCACACACAGACTTCCCCAAACCTTACCCCTTAGCGTGACATGTGTGTCTTTCATACTTATCCGTATTCAAACAGATTGGAAGTGAACAGAGAAGAATAGGAAATGGGACGGTGGGAGGGGAGGGAGGGATGGAGCTGTGGGAGATGAAAGGAGGAGGTAAAAGAGGGTAGAAAAGAGTAGAAGAGAAAAGGAACGAGGTGGGGGGGTCAACGATTAGAGGAAAAAAGGTGGAAAAGGTAGAAAAGAAGGTGAGGAGGCGAGAGACGACAAAAGAAAAGAGTGACAGATGTAGATCTAGTACCACTTTGAAACACGAGAATCAGAGCGCACCTCAAATTCAACAATTTGAAACAAAGTTGTATTTTCAAATACATTCTTACTTGGATTGGAGATGGAGTGAAAAGAAGAAAAGGAGAGGGAAAAGGCGCGGACAGGCATTAAAAAAAAAGAGGGAGAGAAGGTGGGGAAGGGGCAGAGAGGAGAAAGGAGGGCAGAAGTGTTTTTGCGATGTTCACGAACATGAAGTAATGAGAAGGGAATAAATCGCTGCTGGCAACAGAACTGGTCAGGCGTTCACTCTGCGCGCACACACACACACACACACACATGGTCATAGTCACGCAGACCCACGCTATCCAACAACGGACTCTGCGGGGTGCCAGAAGCCAGGGGAACCCGGAGAGAGATGGTGTGTGTGTGTCTGAGGTCATTGCATGAGGGAGAAGGTCACAATAACAAGCAAATCAGACTGGAAAATGGGACAGATATACAGTAAGACAGACAGACAGGCAGGCAGACTATTTCTTTGTAAAAAAAAAATGTTTAAATAAAAACGTGGGTAAACTATGACCTCAAGTCAGTGATAATCATAAAGCAAACAACCACCAATATGTACACAAATCTATTATATTTCCAGAAAAGCAGAAATTTATGTTGTTTTCCCTTAAATACTCTTCATGTAGCTTATACCAGTTTGACACTAATTACACTATAAATTTATGTCATAAAGATTTGTATCAGTCTGAAAAGGGGGGTAAACTCTATTCCACAAATGACAAGATCGGTCACTTGATTTAAGTCCCTGAATAGGATGAATAGACCTGCAGACAGACACAGTGACAGACGGGTGGGCAGACAGACAGGCAAGCCGGCGTTCATGCAGATTACCAGGCAGACTAGAATGTGGAAAGAGTATTGGCTGCATTTTTAGATGATTTCTGTCATGCATCTGAGCTCCATTGTAACAGAGTTGCCATGGATCGGTCAAGTGATCAGATTTAAACCAGATTTCCCCTAAAATCAGCCGCTGTGCCAGATCATTAAGTGATTTTTAGCTGATTTAAAATGAGAGGAAGAGAGGAGGAAGGGATGGAGACGGGCTATAAAACACATAAACACACTTGGTTGCACATACAAAAGTGGGAATTTGTGTGGTTTTGAATATCAGAGAGAGTCTCTTCTCATACAGAGTGAACGTGATTGTGGACAGAAAGGAAGGCGAGGCACACCGTCTCACACAGACACACTGCAGACTTGCTGCTCGCCTCTGAGAACATTTTTCAGTCCGTTAACTCCGAGTCCTTTCTGATCCTGGTCTAACAAACTAGTTTCCATGGAGATCTCCAGTGAAACCAACCATTTTAGTCTCGGACCGGGCTTCTGTATTGCAGTGTCCAGTGGCTCGTTCAGGAAAACTCCACACAGACAAGCTGGGTTTCAACACACACACACGCACACACACACACACACACACACACACACACACACACACACACACACACGTTTGTATGCACTTTCTCCCTCTATCTCTCACTCAATTAATTACATGCAAGAACACACACTCTCTCTCTGAGTTCTTCACTCTCTTTCTCTTCATTTACTCACGCAAGCACACACATACACACACACACACACACACACACACACACACACACACACCTTGTCTAAGCCTCTTATGGTAACCCATTTCTCTCCAGTCTGGGTGTCTGCTAAGGCATGAGTGTGTGCGTGTGTGTGTGTATGTGTATGTGTGTGTGTGTATGAGTGTGTGTTTGCAAGTGTCAAAGCTTGGACTGATGTGTCCATGCAGACTCATTATCTGTGTGTGTGTGTGTGTGTGTGTGTCGGCGGAGGGGTGGGGGTGTAAGGGGTGTCATGCATGGGTTGGCGGAGTGGAATAATGGTCCAGTTGGTGCAACCCTACCCATTAATTTATCTGTGTGTATTAATAGAGAAGGTATTACAGTCATTCAGAAATGAAGAGCCCCAGATTACTGTTTGTTTGTCTGTGATCCTATGATATATGCAGATCCCCCCTCCCCACTGTGTGTGTGTGTATGTATGTGTGTGTGTATGCTGATATTCAAAGCCCCTCATAACTGTTAGACCACCCAACCATGCTGCTGTCAACAGACTCTATGTCTCTCTCTCTCCCTCCTACTTTTCTGTTTCCATCGTCCTTTCTCTCTCTCTCATTTACATCTCCATTTTCTTATCGCAATCTCTCTCTCTCATACTGACTCTGTTCCCCTCTAGATAGCTTCCTATCATCAGCTTTCCTCTCTCTTACTCCATTCCTTCATTCTCCTTGTATTTACGTGATACTCTATTGCTCCTCAAAGGGGGAAAGTGTCTTTTTGGTTGCCTGCCTCCATTCAGTGTCTTGCTCAAGGACACTTCAGACACAACACATCATTGTACTGTTATGGGGATCGAACTCAGGCCTTCTGGTTCTCTGTCCTCTGTAATTCTCTCTCTCTAATACTCTTGTGTAGGCTATGTTTCTTCCTGTTGCTCTCTCAATCACACTCACTCATTTAGATGCTATAGTGTGAAAAGGTTACTGGTTTACCACGTCAAATGCCTGCTGGTTGAAATGTGTGTCACGTTTGTTTGTGCTGAAACACCTGAATGAGCTGCATGTAAATTGTTCCTATGGGCGGCCATTTTGAACATACAGTTGGGGTAGGGAACACTACCCAGAAGATTGGCTCAGATATTAACTAGTGTTACTTCAACGCATAAGTGAGGACTTATAGTTAAACCTAATAGTTAAGTTAGCTAGCAATCTCTCAAACAACAACTACAATGACTGCTTGAATTTAGCAGGGAAGTTAGCTAGCTTACTAGCTAGTTAGCTACACTAGCTATCTTTCCAGGCCAGATTCTGGAAGCTAGCTGTAGCGGGCCAAATATGAATCTACCTTCAAATGTAAACCTATATCCCTCTGGATTCTCGAGTACAAAAAGTATCCTCACCTCTTTCCCTGGCCTTCTATCAGCCTAATTACATTAGAAATACATAACGTGGGGTCACAGTTAACTCAGTATACCGACCTCCTAAACTGCCATCACAGTGTCCACAGTCTATCATCATTAAATGCTCTTTATGTCTCTGTTTCTTCATCCCAGGTTCGGACTGTTCCCGTAACTTCACCAGTCCCACGGGTCTCATCGAGTCCCCGGGCTTCCCTGACAAATACCCCCACAACCTGGAGTGCTCCTTCATCATCATCGTGCCCCCCAGCATGGACGTCACCCTCACCTTCCTCACCTTCGACCTCGAGAACGACCCCCTGCCGGGCGGAGAGGGGGACTGCAAGTACGACTGGCTGGAAGTGTGGGACGGGCTTCCCGGAGGTGAGTCTGTCATTGGTCGGTTGGCTGTGATTCCAGTGATGATGAAAATGCTTATAATGATGATAGGTAGATAGATAGATAAATAGATAGATAGATAGATAGATAGATAGATAGATAGATAGATAGATAGATAGAATTTTATTTATGATAATGACATTGGTGACAATTATGATAAAAGTGCTGACAGTGCTGATGGGGATGATTTTGATGATGATGATGATGATGATAGCAATAATTCAGCCATTTCATGAGACAAAGCATTGAGTAAAGTGAAAATGTTACAAGTTTTCTACCCTGCCTACAACTGTAGTATTGATTGAGGTTGAATAGCAGCTATTTTAGTTGCAGTGCGTTGGTAGATGAAAGCTAAGCTTACAGGGCAGGATGTTGGCACCTACTGTGGAGAAACAACACAACTTTTCTCTGGGAGAACAGACTAAGAGTGGCTGAGAGGAGGAAGAAAGGAGGGGAGGTGAGAGGAGGAATGGGGTAGAAGGCTAGGATATTTCTGTTCTAGCTGCTGGAAGGACTGGAAGGCGTTGGAAGGACAAATCTAAGGCACAAACACCTTGGATCTGGTTTCAAGAGATGGGAGAGAGAGAAAGAAGAGCGCTGGAAGGGCAGCGGAAGGTCTTTCACGGCTAGGAAGAATGGAGCAAGGGAAGGAGAGGTCGAGATAAATAAATGAAGGCCAAAAGACCTCTGGCTTCAAGAGGAGGGCTGGGGGAGAAAAGGAAGAGGAGGATCTTAAGAGTATATTCTGCAAGTAGGAATGGAAACAGGGGAGAAGAGGTGGAGAGGAGGGAGAGAGGACCAAAAGACATCTGCTATAGCTAAAGGGAATTTCCTACTTGAGGAAGAAGTTATCCGTCTTGGGAAAAATAAACATTTGCTCTAGTTTTTGAGCAAAACAGTTTGATTTGTTGTAGCGTCCTGTGCACTACATTTTTTCTTGCTTTTGCACCTTTGTCCACTAAACAAACCAGACATTGTTTTTTGGTGATTGGCCACTTACACTATTCATATCTATCTAGTCCTGTCCTGTCCATGCAGCTGTCATGGGGTAAGGTCATTCTTCTTTCCACACACTTTTATAAATTGAATTGATTGGACAAAGTTGTGATTGCTCAATTCACACATCTTGTAAGTTACTCACAAAGACTGAATGGCATTAATAGCAAAAGAGAGCAAACAATGCTGTTTTCCTCCTACGTATAACTTCACCGTAAATATGGATTTAGCCTTAGAGAAAAAGAAAAGGCAGAAAGATAGTGAAAAGGAAACAGGGAGGTGAAAAGGGAAAAGGCTTCAACATCTTTGCTCTTTTTGCTCAGAGGAATGGATAGAGAGGTGGAGAAGTTGAGAGGAGAAAATAACAGGCCAAATAACATTAACCCTGTCTTCAAGAGGACTGGAGAGGCAAAAAAGAGAGGGATGGAGAAGAAAGAGAGGATAAAAGGCCTCTGCTCTGACCGATAGAGAGAGGCTGAAAGGAAGACAGCAGTGAGGATGAAAGGAAAGGAAAGAAGGAAAGATGAGGGGGGAGATTCAGAAAGAGCTTTGGTTTCACTGTTTGCAGGATCGGAAAGACGGAAGATCGGAAAGGTTTGGGGAGAGGGGAGGAAAGGTTGAGAGGAGAGGAAGAGAGGGCCAAAAGGTCTCTACTCTCTCAACTACTCAAAGTGGAAGAGAGGAAAAGAAAGAGAGAGGAGGAAAGGATGATAAAGAACCAAAGATCTCGGTTCTGACTTTAACATTAGAGAGAGTGAGAGTGAGAAATGAAGTGAGGGATGAAACAAAGAAGAACTTATGAATATGGTGTGTGTGTGTGTGTGTGTGTGTGTCAGTGTGTGTGTGTCAGTGTGGGTGGGTGTGTGGGTGTGTGTCGGTGTGGGTGTGCGTGTGTGTTTTGTATTCACCACCAGACAGGGATTAAATCCTATTGCTGTATTATAATTCCCGCCCTATTTTTACCCTCACTGATAAAAGGATAACATAACTAGTCTCTCTCTCTCTCTCTCTCTCTCTCTCTCTCTCTCTCTCTCCTCTCTCTCCCTCTCTGTCTCTCTTTCTCTCCTTTTCACCATCTGTTTCTATAATGGAGCATAATAACCCTTCAGCCCATCTCACCCCCCAACCCATCCAAAAGGGAGGTCACTTATCTGCATGCCACATAATGGAACTATAATAGGGGGGTGATGGCACTGGTGTCGTGTGTGTGTGTAGGTGTGTGTTTACACGTGTATGATCGGAGGGGTCAGGCAAGGGACAACTGTACTCTCCTGTCAACTGTATATGCTGCTGAATTTTAATTAATGAAACAGAGAGAGAGCGAGATAGAGAGAGAGAGAGAGATCATGTCTTGATCTGTAAATTAGAAATATTTGATATGCAAGAAAAAGATGAAATATGTTTGACTAGAACTATATGCAAACATGGGTCAATTATTTATAGAAATCATCTCAGTGGATTTGAGATCTTCTCTTCTCTTCTCTTCTCTTCTCTCCTTTTTCCTCGCCACCATCAAGAAAGAGTTATTACCATTATTTGCTCTAGAGCCCTATTTCAAATATCCACCCACTCCGAAAAGAAAAAAAAAATCAATAGCACTGATCGATTGCCGGTTATTTCTTTTCTCGTCTTCCTCCTCCTCCTCCTCCTCCACAGGCCTCCTCTGTGTGTGTGTATGTATGTGTGTGTGTGTTTGAGAGGAGCCAGGGAATTGCAGGGATGAATCTATCAGAGTGCTCCCACCCCTGCACACACACACACACACACACACACACACACCCTAGGGCTCTAAATCACACTCATCTGTTTGTGTTGACGTATACAAGTTGTGGTATTAGAGAAGAGGACAGGAGAGGAATCACTTAGTTCCTGGGATTTACACAGACACACACGCACACACATTGGGAAAGCATGTCCAGTCCAGAGATAGAGTTGATAGATGAAGGGAAGAGAGGCGATGAGAGGAGAGGATGGAGTGACGGGCAGGAGTGATGAGAGGAGAGAGGGACGGCGATAATGGAAGAGAGGGAAAAACAGAGCGTAAAAAGGTAGTGGTAAAGGATGTAGGCAAACAAAAGAGAGGATGAAGGGATTGACAGATAGAAAGAGGGATAAACAATCTTGACATATTGAGGGATAAAAGTTAAAGCCACAGCTTTTCACTGGAGCCCCTTGTAACTTCTCATGTGCCATATGTTTCCTACTAAGCAAGTTAAAAACAAAAAATGAAAGCATCCCTTGATTTTAGTTGAGTTGTCATTGGCTTGTAGATTACTAGAGTGTCGATAGGGACAATTTTGAACATAGAAGGTGTTTGTTAGTAACGACACCCTCACTCTATGTGGCCAAACTACAGAAATGAGAGAAAAAAGACTGAAATGTGCTTTGTGTAGGTATGATATATGACTTTCCTTTTTGGGGGTTTTACTTTGTTTTTCATTGTTTTTCTGTTTTAATTGAATGTAATATTTTCTTGTATGCATGTATGTACTGTATGTACTGTATGTAGTTTTCTGCAACTTCATGTATGATTTTCTTGTTGTCTTTTTTTTTGCATGGACCCCAGGAAGAGTAGCTGCTGCTATAGCAACAACTATTGGGGATCCAAATACCCAAATAAATAAACAAACAAACAAACATATATAGATTTTTATGTACAGTATGTTAATAAGGATCCAATTTGTGGCTAACCCATCACTTCCTGTCTGTTTGACAGTGGGCCCTCTGATTGGTCGATACTGTGGGACCAGGGTGCCTCCTGAGATCCAATCGTCTACTGGGATTCTCTCTCTGGCCTTCCACACCGACATGGCTGTGGCTAAAGATGGCTTCTCAGCACGATACAACATGACACACAAGGAAGTCAGCGAGAGTAAGTATATAGCTGTGTGTGTGTGTGTGTGTGCGTGTGCGTGTGCGTGTGCGTGTGTGTGTGTGTGTGTGTGATCTCTGCCAAAACTGTAAATTTTGGATGGTCGCAAAAATAAGACCATGTAAATTCTCAATTAATGGAAAATACCAGAATGGATGTTTACTTTCAGGATGTTTGTTTAATTCTAATCCTCTCCTCTCCTCTCCTCTCCTCTCCTCTCCTCTCCTCTCCTCTCCTCTCCTCTCCTCTCCTCTCCCCTCCTCTCTTCTGCTCTCCTCTCCTCTCCTCTCCTCTCCTCTCCCCTCCTCTCCTCTCCTCTCCCCTCCTCTCCTCTCCTCTCCTCTCCTCTCCTCTCCTCTCCCCTCATCTCCCCTCCTCTCCTCTCCTCTCCCCTCATCTCCCCTCCTCTCCTCTCCCCTCCTCTCCTCTGCTCTCCTCTCCTCTACCTGCAGCGTTCCACTGCAGTAATGCGTTCGGTTTGGAGTCGGGGAAGATCACGGACGACCAGATCACGGCCTCGTCGAGTTTCTACGACGACCGCTGGCTGCCGCGTCAGGCTCGACTCAATTACGACGACAACGGATGGACGCCCAACGAAGACAGCAACAAGGAGTACATACAGGTAGGAGTTATGCCGAATGTCTGTATTCAACTGTTGCCTCGGATTCAGGGGTTCCTCGAAGTGTCGCTGAAGTTAAATTCAAGAAGGATTCAAGAGGTTATGAGTGACATAGGAGTGAGTTTAACTGACGTCTTCATCTCTGTTACACATAGACTGAACTCACACTCACTGCCAAACCCAAACACCCAGAGAAGTTTTGAGAATGTGTTCTTACCCAAATCCCTAATCCCTAAATACAGAATCATACTTAAAAAAAACAGCACAACGTACAAAAACAGATCAGGACTGAACTACAAACAGATAGCATACTCATTTTAACAGCGTCTGTTTCTTTTGTGTTGACATGTCTCACGTAATAACTCTACAGCTCTATTTGCGTGCGTGTGTGTGTGTGTGTGTGTGCGTGCGCGAGTGTACGGTGTATTAATATCAAGGTTTAGCAGCTAGATGCCTGGGTAAGGCATTGTTTCCTGTATTCCATCACGGTGCCAACTTTGTGCCATCCAAGAGCCAAGCCTGAGTTATGAGGCTGTCTGGGTGAGGTGTGTGTGTGTGTGTTGGGAGACGGGGGTGTGTGTGTGTGTGTGTGTGTGTGTGTGCGAGGTTCACCTACCACTCTGACAGAAATGGATTCAACCCAGCAGGCAGGACACTAGTCAGACTCACACTTCAACAATTAATGTTAACAAAAGATTTTGATGGGTGCCGCTGGTCCTGTCCTCCTCTTAAAAAAGCTGTGTTGAAATAGCGCAGGCTACATCGTCCCGAACAAAAACACAGAAAGGATCTTTGAGCAATTATACAAAGTTTGTTATCCGGCTCAATTTTACAGCACTGTTATCTGTACACATCTTTCTTAAAACGTGTAGGAACGATATCGCAGCGCTCGCCACAGATAGCCAAACAGAGATGAGAAATAGAAGCGAGAGGTCTGATTGACAGAGATCCAGTGTGACCGAAGCCCCGAGCCAGGAAACACAGGAAGGGACCGTGGCCAGCAGACAGCAGGAGGCCAAGGTTCCATCAGTCTCGCTGCTTCCTGCCTGTCTCACCTCCGCTGCAGCTGAGAGAGAGAGAGAGAGAGAGAGAGGCTGGCCCGCTCTCCCTCTCTCTCCCACTCTTTCTGTCTCTGTCTCTCACATTCTCTCTCTCTCTAGTGCCGTTTGTCTCTCGCGAGCTGGGTCTCCATCCAAGTTTTTTTTTCCTTTGGGAGGGGAGGGGGGGGGGGGGGGGGGTGAAGTATGATGTATCAAATTAGAAAAGCTGAATGGAAATGTCAAAAGTCGATAAAATAAAAATGTGACAAAAAAGGTGTTACATTCGCTTGAAGGGATTTTTTTTGATAAATAAATTGTGCAGTAAATAGCAATGAAAATGTATTTGCTGAATAAATAATGGCATGGATTTTGCATGATCGACCCAATGAATGGTTAATTTAAACAATTCAAAGTGGATCTGGACATCCTGAAAGTCTGTAATTTGTCCACTATAACCTCCCAGAAATGTCGTACCTGCTCTCTCTCCCATTTATAAGTCTCCATTGTGGTTGTACGACCATTAGTTTGTGCATTAGAATATTGCCAAGTGCATTTTGTTGTTTCGCATTAAAATGCATGAAATATGGCTTACATCAGCTCTCCCAGTACTAATCCACTCTTGGGAGACTCTTCATTTTTCACATAGATGCGTTTTTTTTTCTGACATTCAGGAAGCCCTTGTATTCGCTGCAACCCAGCTGCTGAAAACTCACCAAATTGAGATTTTTCACTTCAAAAGTTTGCATAAAATTGGCTTGACAGTTGGATGGAAACCCGGCTTGTATCTCTCTCATTTTGTCTTTCTGTCTCTCTCTCTCTGTGTCTCTCTCTGGTCAGCGGTGTTGTGGTTGGGTCGCTGCGTTCCACAGAGGCTCTCAGCTGTTCTCCTGTGTTAACACCTAGCAGAGAGAGAGGCCCCTGCGTGTGTGTGTGTCGGTGCGTGTGTGTGTGAGTGTGTGTGTGTGTAGCAGCTCCCGTCTTGACAAGCAGCTGTCATAAATGCCAACGTGCCTCTCCTTCTTGCGTCTTGCACCCCATGGCCTCTTATAACTGAGTGCGTGCGTCTGTGTACGTGTACATGTACACGGACGTGTGTGTGTGTGTGTGTGTGTGTGCTAGTGTGTGTGCATGTTGATTTGTGTACCCGTGTGTCTCAGGCATGTGTGTGCTGCTGTGTTGGCTCAAGAGCCACGTGTGAGGTTTAAATCTCTCTCTAGGGCATTTTCTCTGATGTGTGTTGTTCTGTTCTATTCTATTCTATTCTATTCTATTCTATTCTATTCTATTCTATTCAATTATGTAGTATCCTATTTAATCTATCTCTTCTGTTGTGTACTGTTGTGTTCTATTCTAGTCTACTGTTCTGTTCTGTTCTGTTCTGTTCTATTCAATTCCATTCTACGTTGTTCTGTTCTGTTCTGTTCTGTTTATTCCATTCCATTCTGTTCTACTAATTTTCTGGTCTGTTCACTTCTATTCACTTCTATTCTATATTCTACTGTTCACTTCTACTACTGTTCTGCTCTGTTCTGTTCTGTTCTGTTCTGTTCTGTTCTGTTCTGCTCTGCTCTGCTCTGCTCTGCTCTGTTCTGTTCTGCTCTGCTCTGCTCTGCTCTGCTCTGTTCTGTTCTGTTCTGTTCTGTTCTGTTCTGCTCTGCTCTGCTCTGCTCTGCTCTGCTCTGCTCTGCTCTGCTCTGCTCTGTTCTGTTCTGTTCTGTTCTGTTCTGCTCTGCTCTGCTCTGCTCTGCTCTGCTCTGCTCTGCTCTGCTCTGCTCTGCTCTGCTCTGCTCTGTTCTGTTCTGCTCTGTTCTGTTCTGTTCTGTTCTGCTCTGCTCTGTTCTGCTCTGCTCTGCTCTGTTCTGCTCTGCTCTGCTCTGCTCTGCTCTGCTCTGCTCTGTTCTGTTCTGCTCTGCTCTGCTCTGCTCTGTTCTGTTCTGTTCTGTTCTGTTCTGTTCTATTCTTCTTCTGGTCTGTTAGTTCCTGTTCTTCTCTGTTCTGGTCTGTTCTAGTGAGGTGTGGCGCAGATTGATGATGCGAGCGCTGGTGGCTCTGTGATTCTAACAGCTCTGTGATTGATGAGGAGCCTTCCCAGGGAATACTCACTTA